>NW_028261161.1:0-33898 GCF_056163025.1 Triticum urartu | reverse complement strand
TGGAACATTGTCTTTTCCAAGTAAAAACCCCTAGTATATGAAAGAATGAAAAGGTGCTTTCGTTCTTGTGGAATAAGAAGCCCTCGTACCTTAATGAAAGGAAAATCGTAATTTTTCGTTAGGTATTTGACCAAATAGGATCGTCCAGTTCCTACAGAACCTATCACTAAAATACCCGATAGGGCTAAGCGGAACGAAAAGGGTTTTCCATGAGATGGTAAATGAAAACGATTAGTCCCACACGAGGTTTGGAATAAGTGATTGTCTGATAATGAGCAAGGAATATACGTCTTTCTGCTAAAGAGGATCTATTAAACTCATAATTCATTAGATCCTTGTTATCAATGCCAACTAGGTATCATAAGTAAATGGATCCCGGTTGTTCAATCCTTTGATAACCAAGGTCATTCTTTGCTAAAGAGAAATGATCACTATGAGTCAGACTCAATAGAATTGGATCCATTCCAAATAGCGAGAATTAGGATTCTTGATCCCTCTCAATCTCTCTTTCAATTCGAGGATCCAGAGAGGTGTTTTCATAGTCATCTCCGAATATTTGCCATCTCGGAATATTTTCGATTTCATTTTTCTATGATATGTCTTTCTATATGAAAATTGGTTATTTACGATGTACGATGATCCCTGTTAAGCATCCATGGCTGAATGGTTAAAGCGCCCAACTCATAATTGGTAAATTTGCGGGTTCAATTCCTGCTGGATGCACACGAACGGGAACATTCCATAAGTCTATTGGAACTGGCTCTCTATCCATGGAATCTCATCCATCATCCATACATAACGAATTGTATGGTATATTCATACCATAACATAAGAACAATAAGAACTCGAATTCTTATCGATACTGGAACTCAGAGCATAGGAGGGAAAGTCGATTTATGGATGGAATCAAATACGCAGTATTTACAGAAAAAAGTCTTCGTTTATTGGGAAAGAATCAATATACTTTTAATGTCGAATCGGGATTCACTAAGACAGAAATAAAGCATTGGGTCGAACTCTTCTTTGGTGTTAAGGTGGTAGCTGTGAATAGCCATCGACTACCTGGAAAAGGTAGAAGAATAGGACCTATTCTGGGCCATACAATGCATTACAGACGTATGATCATTACCCTTCAACCGGGTTATTCTATTCCACTTCTAGATAGAGAAAAAAACTAAAGGAGAATACTTAATAATACGGCGAAACATTTATACAAAACACCTATCCCGAGCACACGCAAGGGAACCGTAGACAGGCAAGTGAAATCCAATCCACGAAATAATTTGATCCATGGACGGCACCGTTGTGGTAAAGGTCGTAATTCCAGAGGAATCATTACCGCAAGGCATAGAGGGGGAGGTCATAAGCGCCTATACCGTAAAATAGATTTTCGACGGAATCAAAAAGACATATCTGGTAGAATCGTAACATAGAATACGACCCTAATCGAAATGCATACATTTGTCTCATACACTATGGGGATGGTGAGAAGAGATATATTTTACATCCCAGAGGGGCTATAATTGGAGATACTATTGTTTCTGGTACAAAAGTTCCTATATCAATGGGAAATGCCCTACCTTTGAGTGCGGTTTGAACTATTGATTTACGTAATTGGAAGTAACCAATTAGGTTTACGACGAAACCTAGAAATCGATCACTGATCCAATTTGACTACCTCTACGGGATAGACCTCAACAGAAAACTGTTGAGTAACGGCAGCAAGTGATTGAGTTCAGTAGTTCCTCATAGAAAATTATTGGCTCTAGAGATATGGTAATATGGAGAAGACAAAATTGTTTGAAGCACGCACAGAACCGGAAGCGCCCCTTGTTTCAAAGAGAGGAGGACGGGTTATTCACATTTAATTTGATGGTCAGAGGCAAATTGAAAGCTAAGCAGTGGTAATTAAGACCCCGGGGGAAAATAGGGATGTCTCCTACGTTACCCATAATATGTGGAAGTATCGACGTAATTTCATAGAGTCATTCGATCTGAATGCTACATGAAGAACATAAGCCAGATGACGGAACGCAGAGACCTAGGATGTAGAAGATCATAACATGAGCGATTCGGCAGATTTGGATTCCTTTCCTATATATCCACTCATGTGGTACTTCATCATATGATTCATATAAGATCCATCTGTCTAGAGATCGTCATATACATCTAGAAAGCCGTATGCTTTGGAAGAAGCTTGTACAGTTTGGGAAGGGGTTTTTTGAGAGAAAAGAAGAATCTACTTCAACCGATATGCCCTTAGGCACGGCCATGCATAACATAGAAATCACACGTGGAAGGGGTGGGCAATTAGCTAGAGCAGCAGGTGCTGTAGCGAAACTCATTGCAAAAGAGGGTAAATCGGCCACTTTAAGATTACCATCTGGGGAGGTCCGTTTAGTATCCCAAAACTGCTTAGCAACAGTCGGACAAGTGGGTAATGTTGGGGTGAACCAAAAAAGTTTGGGTAGAGCCGGATCTAAGTGTTGGCTAGGTAAACGCCCCGTAGTAAGAGGGGTAGTTATGAACCCTGTGGACCACCCCATGGGGGCGGTGAAGGGAAAGCTCCCATTGGTAGAAAAAAACCCACAACCCCTTGGGGTTATCCTGCGCTTGGAAGAAGAACTAGGAAAAGGAAAAAATATAGCGATAGTTTTATTCTTCGTCGCCGTAAGTAAATACGTAACTAGGAATATGGAAAATTGCATTTTTGGAATTTGCAATAATGCGATGGGCGAACGACGGGAATTGAACCCGCGCATGGTGGATTCACAATCCACTGCCTTGATCCACTTGGCTACATCCGCCCCTTATCCAGCTAAAGGATTTTTTTCTTTTTTCCATTGATCATTATTCTATTTATTCTGACCTCCGTACTTCGATCGAGATATTGGACATAGAATGCCACTCTTTAAAAGGAAAAAAGGAGTAATCAGCTGTGACACGAAAAAAAACGAATCCTTTTGTAGCTCATCATTTATTGGCAAAGATAGAAAAGGTCAATATGAAGGAGGAGAAAGAAACAATAGTAACGTGGTCCCGGGCATCTAGCATTCTACCCACAATGGTTGGCCATACAATCGCGATTCATAATGGAAAGGAACATATACCTATTTACATAACAAATCCTATGGTAGGTCGCAAATTGGGGGAATTCGTGCCTACTCGGCATTTCACGAGTTATGAAAATGCAAGAAAGGATACTAAATCTCGTCGTTAACTGAATTCTGAATAGAAAGATTAAGAAGAAAAAAAGATTCAAAATAAAGACAGAAATACCCAATATCTTGCTAGAACAAGATATTGGGTATTTCTGTCTTCAAAAATTCTTATATGTTAGCAGAAAAACCTTATCCATTAATAGATGGAACTTCAACAGCAGCTAAGTCTAGAGGGAAGTTGTGAGCATTACGTTCGTGCATTACTTCCATACCAAGGTTAGCACGGTTGATGATATCAGCCCAAGTATTAATAACGCGACCTTGACTATCAACTACAGATTGGTTGAAATTGAAACCATTTAGGTTGAAAGCCATAGTACTAATACCTAAAGCAGTGAACCAGATTCCTACTACAGGCCAAGCAGCCAAGAAGAAGTGTAAAGAACGAGAGTTGTTGAAACTAGCATATTGGAAGATTAATCGGCCAAAATAACCATGAGCAGCCACAATATTATAAGTTTCTTCCTCTTGACCAAATTTGTAACCCTCATTAGCGGATTCATTTTCAGTAGTTTCCCTGATCAAACTAGAGGTTACCAAGGAACCATGCATAGCACTGAATAGGGAACCGCCGAATACACCAGCTACACCTAACATGTGGAATGGATGCATAAGGATGTTGTGCTCTGCCTGGAATACAATCATAAAGTTGAAAGTACCAGAGATTCCTAAAGGCATACCATCAGAAAAGCTTCCTTGACCAATAGGGTAAATCAAGAAAACAGCAGTAGCAGCTGCAACAGGAGCTGAATATGCAACAGCAATCCAAGGACGCATACCCAGACGGAAACTAAGTTCCCACTCACGACCCATATAACAAGCTACACCAAGTAAGAAGTGTAGAACAATTAGCTCATAAGGACCACCATTGTATAACCACTCATCAACAGATGCAGCTTCCCAAATTGGGTAAAAGTGCAATCCGATCGCCGCAGAAGTAGGGATAATAGCACCAGAGATAATATTGTTTCCATAAAGTAAAGAACCAGAAACAGGCTCACGAATACCATCAATATCTACTGGAGGGGCAGCGATGAAGGCGATAATAAATACAGAAGTTGCGGTCAATAAGGTAGGGATCATCAAAACACCGAACCATCCGATGTAAAGACGATTTTCAGTGCTAGTTATCCAGTTGCAGAAGCGACCCCACAGGCTTGTACTTTCGCGTCTCTCTAAAATTGCAGTCATGGTAAGATCTTGGTTTATTCAAATTGCAAGGACTCCAAGCACACGTATTAACTAGAATATAGATAATAGAAGGCTTGTTATTTAACAGTATAACATAGACTATATACCAATGTCAACCAAGTCAGCCCAAAGATTAGCTATCCATATAACTAAATTAACCAAACCAATAATTTTGTATTTGTAAATGAAGTGAGTCAAAGTGAAAAACTTTGATGGGTCTTTTCTATATGGGTTGCCCGGGACTCGAACCCGGAACTAGTCGGATGGAGTAGATAATTCTTCCTTGTTACAATAGAGAAAAATCCCTCCCCAAATCGTGCTTGCATTTTTCATTGCACACGACTTTCCCTATGTAGAAATAGCCAATTTCTATTCCAAAGAGGAAGTTCTACTAATTTTTTTAATTAGTAAGTTGATTCACCTACTCTTTATTATAATAAAAAGAACATTTCAGAATGAAAAATAGAAAAGTTTTTTCTTGATCATTTATCAACCCTTTCCTGTTTCTTAATTTCGTCTAATGATTAATTAAGAGGGTTGACCAGGTCATTGATACGTATAATATCCAAATACCAAATACGCTCAGTGTGTGATCCACAGAAAGAAAAAAGAGTTGTTTTGGTGAACATCAAAGAAAAAACTTGCTCTTCTTCCATAAAAAATTCTTCTAAAAATGCCGAACCCAATCGTTGCATAAAAGTTCGTACCGTGCTTTTATGTTTACGAGCTAAAGTTCTAGCACATGAAAGTCGAAGTATATACTTTAGTCGATACAAAGTCCGTTTTTTCGAAGATCCACTATGATAATGAAAAAGATTTCTACATATCCGACCAAATCGATCAAGAATATCCCAATCTGATAAATCTGTCCAAATGGGTTTACTAATAGGATGCCCCGATCCAGTACAAAATTGAGCTTTTGATAAGTATCCTATGAGGAGAGTAGCGGGGACTATGGTATCGAATTTTTTCATTCGAGTATCTATTAGAAATGAATTCTCCAGCATTTGATTCCTTACTAACAAAGAACTTTTTTGTACACTTGAAAGGTACCCCATAAAATCGAAGCAAGAGTTTGCTAATTGGTTTATATGGATTCTTCGCGGCTGAGTCCAAAAACAGAAATAATATTGCCAGAAATTGATAAGGTAGCATTTCCATTTCTTCTTCAAAAAAAAAGTGCCTTTTGATGCAAGAATTGCCTTTCCTTGATATCGAACATAATGCATAAGAGGATCCATAAAGAACCATAGGGTTTTCCGAGAAAAACCAGGGTACATTATCCCAAAATGTTCCATCTTCCTAGAAAAGTGGATTCGTTCCAGAAAAGTTCCAGAAGATGCTAATGGTAAGCAAGAAGATTGTTTACGAAGAAACAACAAAAAAAATTCATATTCTGATACATAAGAGTTATATAGGAATTGAAATAGTCTTTTATTTTCTTTTTGAAAAAAAAAAATGGATTTCATTGAAGTAATAAAACTATTCCAATTCGAATAATAGTTGAGAAAGAATCGCAATAAATGCAAAGATGGAACATCTTGGATACGGTATTGAAGGAGTTGAACCAGGATTTCCAAATGGATAGGATAGGGTATTTCTATATGTGATAGATAATCCAAATGCAAAAATTTGTCTTCTAAAAAGGGAAATATTGAATGAATAGAGCGTAAATTCTGAAACTTTGGTATTTCTTTTTCTTTCAGACAAAAAAATTCCCGTAGCGAGAATGGGATTTCCACAACGATCGCAAACCCTTCAGATAGAATCTGAGAATAAAACTCAGAATAAAAATAATTTTTGTAATCCAATAATCGATCTTGGTTAGGATGATTAACCGAGTTATCCAAAAAATTCTGCTGATACATTCGAATAATTAAACGTTTCACAAGTAGTGAACTAAATTTCTTGTTATTACAACTAACAACTATTTCCACAGGTTCAGAACCATTTAATCCATAATGGTGGGCAAATGCATAAATATATTCCTGAAAGAGAAGTGGGTAGACAAAGTATTGTTGACGAGATTTATGTTTTTCTGAATACCCTTCGAATTTTTCCATTTGTATTTCTACTTGAATCAGAGAGAAGAAGCATTTCTCGGTTTATCGAATGATGATACATAGTGCAATATGGTCAGAACAGGGTGTTGCATTTTTAATACAAACCCTGGAAAGAAAGGGAGTCTAATCCACAGATCTTTTTCTGCTCCTTTTCTACCCAATTAGTTTATGTTTGTTCTAATTAAAAAAAAAGAACAGAACAAGTTTTTTATTTTTGCAGGCCAATCGCTCTTTTGACTTTGGAATACAGCCTCTTTATCAATATACTGCTTCTTTTACACATTCAATCCATAACATCCCTTATTCAATCCATAATCAAGAATAATTAGGATTTCTAAAAAAAAAAAGAAAAAATAAAGGGTCCACTCATAGGAAAACCCAACCTTTCCCCGCATCCGGCACTAATCTATTTTTAACGTCTAATTAGAGCGGGGAATCATTCCAATTAGGAAGTTCAGCTCGTTGCTTTTTATTTTACCAGAATTGGAGCCAGGCTCTATCCATTTATTCATTAGACCCAGAAAATCGTAATTTTGGATTCCATTCAAAAAAGATTGATTTTATTACGACATGCTATTTTTTCCATTCATTACCTTTGAGGATCAGTCGTGGTCTTCTAGACTCTACCAAGAGTCTGGACGAATTTGTTGTTTCATCCAAATGTGTAAAAGATCATAGTCGCACTTAAAAGCCGAGTACTCTACCATTGAGTTAGCAACCCAGATAAAAAAAGGATCTTAGATACGATCGAAATCCAAAAATCAATGGAATTACACCGCGCGCTTCTGTCAAAACATTGAACTAGCAAGACATCAAAAGATTTTTTTTATCGACCATGAAAAACACTCAAATGCCAAAACGAACAGGTCCGGTGAAATTCCACTAAAGTAAAGTTAAAAAAAGAGCGACCCTAATCACGATGGCCAAATTCTCCTTATTTTTAGCGATTTTTATTAACAAAAAATATATATTATAAAAAATATATATTATATTGTATGAGAATACATGCAAGAGGAACACCCTTATCATTTGAGCGAAGTGTAGGCGGAAAAATTGAATATGGAGTGAGGATAAAGAGACCCATCTATCTACAAATTCTATTTGTTCAATAGACCTTTGTCAATGGAAATACAATGGTAAGAAAACAAATTAGATAGAAAAAGTAAATAAAATAGGGGCTTATGTTGGATTGGCACGATATAATATAAATCCAAATAGGATTAAAAAAGAGGTAAATTGTGTCTAAATAATTAGACAACTAGGAATACTAATAATCTTCTCCTATCCTATTTTTTGATTCATTTAGTTCTTCAATTAACTCAAAGTTCTTTCTTTTTCTTTAAAGAATTCTGCCTTCCTTAAAATATCATAAACAGTTCTTGTTGGTTGAGCACCCTTTTCAAGGAAATAGAGAATAGCTGGAACATTTAAACAAGTTTGATTCTTTATCGGATCATAAAAACCTACTTTTTGAAGATCTCTTCCTTCTCTTCGAGATCGAACATCAATTGCAACGATTCGATAGACAGCTTATTGGGATAGATGTAGATAAACAACGCCCCCCCCTAGAAACGTATATGAGGTTTTCTCCTCATACGGCTCGAGAAAATGATTCGAATTTCTGTCGATAATAATAGAAATTAGACTATGACGTGCATTAATTTCCTTACAGAAAAAACAAATTTCATTTATACTCATGACTCAAGTGGGCTAATTTTGCCTGACAAACTTCGAAGGCAAAATCCTTCCAAAATTTTTGAGTCGTCTTTAAACTCTTTTCTTTGTCTCATTTCGAACGAATTGACTTTTATTCCTTATTCTAATCCAACTCTGTTGTTGAGACAATTGAAAATTGTGTTTACTTGTTCTGGAATCCTTTATCTTTGATTTGTGAAATCCTTGGGTTTAGACATTACTTCGGGAATTCCTATTTTTTTCTTTCAAAAGAGTAGCAACATACCCTTTTTTCTTATTTCCTTCGATAAAGCATTTATCTCTTCTATAGAAATCTAATAAGAGGGATTGATTCTGATATACTTTTATTGGACTTTCTTCTTATTTTAACCTTTCGATTTATTTCTATATTAAGGATAGACTGACAAAGTTGGCCTAATTTATTAGTTTTCACTAACCCTAGATTCTTTCCCTTGATAAAAAAAATTCTGTCCTCTCGAGCTCCATCGTGTACTATGTTACTTAAACCCAGCGCAAATTTGGTTCGGAACGAATAGAACAGGCTATGTCGAGCCAAGAGCATTTTCATTACTATGGAAAATGATGGATAGCAAAATCCACAATCGATCATGTCCTTCAAGTCGCACGTTGCTTTCTACCACATCGTTTTAAACGAAGTTTTACCATAACAAACATTCCTCTTTTCATTGCAAAGTGGTATAGAGAATTGATCCAATATGGATGGAATCATGAATAGTCATTGGTTTAGTTTTTTTATACTAATTAAAACTTGCTATCTATGGAGCAATATGGATAAAAGAAAGTAAGTATTTATCCGGGAAGCCTCCGCCAAGATCCAATTTATTTAAACCCATATTAAAATTCTATCATATGAATGAAACATAGTTTGAAAAAGACGACTAAACAAGTTTGCTTAAAACTTATTTATTCTTAAATTTCCACCCTCAACGGATGGCTCGAGATGATCAATCTTGAAGTGAGAAAAGAAGGATTGACTCTTCCTCAATAAATAAACTATCAACCTCCAAAAAAGTTTAATTAATTTAATTACTAGAATTAGAATTCTAGTAGTAATATATTTTTTCAGTACCAAAAACAATTAACTATAATAACTAAATAAACTATTCCAATGAAAAGATTGAAAGTTTTTGGTAGTTATAGAATTCTCGTACTTCTTCAACTCGAATACCAAAAGGAAGAAAAAAATATGACTAAGTGATTTTATAGTAGAGGCATATCCTGAATGTGCTTGATAGATCCCATTTTTTCATGAAAATAAAGATAGTCAATTTGACTGGACTTAAGACTTTATTATGTTTTCTGAGAAAGAATAAGATATCATTATTCTCTTTAATAAACTTTTGTCTCGTACGGAATACTATATGATTTCACCGTTTGTTTCATCAGAAACAATCTGGGACGGAAGGATTCGAACCTCCGAGTAACGGGACCAAAACCCGCTGCCTTACCACTTGGCCACGCCCCATTTCGGGTTTTATGCGACACTAATAAACACTAGTATGTTTATTTGTTATTCGTCAATACCATTTCAATTACATAAAAAAGGAGGGATATTCTCTTGCTAGTATTCTACACATGCGGATAATATAGAATCAAAAAAATGCATTGATCATTACATGGAATTCTATTAAGATATTATATGAAAGTCGAATTTATTCCACTCTCATTTGAGAGTGCGAATACAAGGAGGTATTTTGTGTTTGGGAAAGTCCGAAGAAAAAAGATTTTGAATCTGCCTTTTCCTTCTTTCCCTTAAAAAAATAACTCAAGAAAAATCCAATTATTTACTCTACAAGAATGAAATGCTTGTTATGCCTAATATACTTAGTTTAACCTGTATCTGTTTTAATTCTGTTCTTTATCCTACTAGTTTTTTCTTTGCCAAATTACCCGAAGCTTATGCTATTTTCAATCCAATCGTGGATATTATGCCTGTTATACCTCTATTCTTTTTTCTATTAGCCTTTGTTTGGCAAGCTGCTGTAAGTTTTCGATGAAATCTTTAGTACTCTGTATGCCAAATTGAATGATGTGTTCATTCCAAAAAAATTTTAAAATGGGTAAAAGCCGAGAAGTTTTATATTTTTATATTATGAACCTTCGATTCTAAAATTTAAATTCTTCTACATTGAATGGGTAGCTACAGCAATAAATTTGGATCAGCCTTTCTACTCCCCTGCACCTAGGTTGAGCAGGTACCTAAAGGTACCTACACAATACCTAACCACCTAACCCTATTTTTGCTATTGATAAGAGTGCTTATTATAAAAGAATTCTTGCAATTTTTTTCAAGAATTCTTTTTTGCATTTTTAGGTATAAAAAAAAACCATCCTAGTGGATCCGTGTGGTAAGGAAAAACTGGTAATCTATTCCTTAAAAAAAAATCTTGGAGATTATGTAATGCTTACTCTCAAACTTTTTGTTTATACAGTAGTGATATTCTTTGTTTCACTCTTTATCTTTGGATTCTTATCTAATGACCCAGGACGGAATCCTGGACGCGAGGAGTAAAAATTCAGTTTTTTTTTTTCTTATTGGATTTGTTTCGTACATTTATCTATGAGAAAATCCGGGGGTCAGAATTCTTTCCAATTCGAAAGTCCCAAATGATCCAAGGGAGCGGAAAGAGAGGGATTCGAACCCTCGGTACAAAAAAATTGTACAACGGATTAGCAATCCGCCGCTTTAGTCCACTCAGCCATCTCTCCACGTTCCAAAGCGAAAGGTTTCCGTGATATGATATAGGCAAGAAATAAGAAATAACGGTTGCAAAAAACCCCTTTTTTTTCTTTCAAAAGTCTATAAAAATTATATTGCCAATTCCATTTTAATTATATTCTTTTTTCTTAATGTTAATAAAAAAAGAAGAAAATTCTTGTTTTTTCTTTCTAAAAATCGATATTGGCCGAGAGACAATCAAATAGATTTTCTCTTTAGCGGGCATTTCCATATAGGACTTGTTATAATTATAATAAAACAAGCAGGTTATATAAAAAAAACGCTTTTTTTGTCGATTATTTATCAAGAAAGCAAAAAGGGTTCTTATCAAATCCACCATAAAATTGGAAAGAAGCATAAAGTAAGTAGACCTGACTCCTTTAATGATGCCTCTATCCGCTATTCTGATATATAAATTCGATGTAGATGAAATTGTATAAGCGAATTTTTTTTATTTCCTTAGACTTAGACCGCGCAAGACAAGAATTTTTCGCTATTTACGATTTCATATTCTTGTTACTAGATGTTCTATAGGAATAAGAAGAAATCGCAACTCCTTTGCGCTACACATAAAATTGGATTTCGAAGGTCCATTTTTTTTTTTCAGAATCCTCTATTATTTTAGTTCTTCCACCCATGCAATAGAGAGGGAATGGGAAAAGAAGGGTTACTTTTATTTGCATTTTTCCCTTAAAAGATAGACTTTGAAATAGGAGTCTTGGAATAATGCTGAATTCAAAGGTTTATTTCTTTCTATAGTATAAGAAAAACAATTTATTTCTATTTCTATAGTATAAGAAAAACAAATAAATAGTATAAGAAAAACAAATCGAATCAAATTCATGGATTTACCACGACCTCGGTTGTGACTGTGACTCCATAGATAAAAATGGGAAATTTCTCTCTTCGAGACCATTGAAAAAGGGCATTGAACGAGAAAGAAATCGTCCACAGATAATAAAACTATCATATGCCTTGGAAAGTGATATGAGGTGCTCGGAAATGGTTGAAGTAATTGAATAGGAGGATCACTATGACTATAGCCCTTGGTAGAATTCCTAAAGAAGAAAATGATCTATTTGATACTATGGATGACTGGTTACGAAGGGACCGTTTCGTTTTTGTAGGATGGTCTGGCCTATTGCTCTTTCCTTGTGCTTATTTCGCTTTAGGGGGTTGGTTTACAGGGACAACTTTTGTAACTTCTTGGTATACCCATGGATTGGCTAGTTCCTATTTGGAAGGTTGTAATTTCTTAACCGCAGCAGTTTCTACCCCTGCCAATAGTTTAGCACACTCTTTGTTGCTACTATGGGGGCCCGAAGCACAAGGAGATTTTACTCGTTGGTGTCAATTAGGCGGTCTATGGACTTTTGTAGCTCTCCACGGGGCTTTTGCACTAATAGGTTTCATGTTACGCCAATTTGAACTTGCTCGGTCTGTTCAATTGCGGCCTTATAATGCAATCTCATTCTCTGGTCCAATTGCTGTTTTTGTTTCTGTATTCCTTATTTATCCACTGGGGCAATCTGGTTGGTTCTTTGCGCCGAGTTTTGGCGTAGCAGCGATATTTCGATTCATCCTTTTCTTCCAAGGATTTCATAATTGGACGTTGAACCCATTTCATATGATGGGAGTTGCCGGAGTATTAGGTGCGGCTCTGCTATGCGCTATTCATGGAGCGACCGTAGAAAACACTCTATTTGAGGACGGTGATGGTGCAAATACCTTCCGTGCTTTTAACCCAACTCAAGCTGAAGAAACTTATTCAATGGTCACTGCTAACCGCTTTTGGTCCCAAATCTTTGGTGTTGCTTTTTCCAATAAACGTTGGTTACATTTCTTTATGCTATTTGTACCCGTCACCGGTTTATGGATGAGTGCTATTGGCGTAGTTGGCTTGGCTCTGAACTTACGTGCCTATGACTTTGTTTCCCAGGAAATCCGTGCAGCGGAAGATCCTGAATTTGAGACTTTCTACACCAAAAATATTCTTTTAAACGAGGGTATTCGTGCGTGGATGGCAGCTCAGGATCAGCCTCATGAAAATCTTATATTCCCTGAGGAGGTTCTACCACGTGGAAACGCTCTTTAATGGAACTTTCGTTTTAGCTGGTCGTGACCAAGAAACCACCGGCTTTGCTTGGTGGGCTGGGAATGCCAGACTTATCAATTTGTCCGGTAAACTGCTTGGAGCTCATGTAGCTCATGCCGGATTAATCGTATTCTGGGCCGGAGCAATGAACCTATTTGAAGTGGCCCATTTCGTACCAGAAAAGCCCATGTATGAACAAGGGTTGATTTTACTTCCACACTTAGCTACTCTAGGTTGGGGAGTAGGGCCAGGGGGGGAAGTTCTAGATACTTTTCCGTACTTTGTATCTGGCGTACTTCACCTAATTTCCTCCGCAGTCTTAGGCTTCGGTGGCATTTATCACGCGCTTCTGGGACCCGAGACTCTTGAGGAATCTTTTCCATTCTTTGGTTATGTCTGGAAAGATAGAAATAAAATGACTACAATTTTGGGTATTCACTTAATTTTGTTAGGTCTAGGTGCTTTTCTTCTAGTACTCAAGGCTCTTTATTTTGGCGGTGTATATGATACCTGGGCCCCTGGGGGGGGAGATGTAAGAAAAATTACCAATTTGACCCTTAGTCCCAGTGTTATATTTGGTTATTTACTAAAATCTCCTTTTGGTGGAGAAGGGTGGATTGTTAGTGTAGATGATTTAGAAGATATAATTGGTGGGCATGTATGGTTGGGTTTTATTTGTGTATTTGGCGGAATTTGGCATATTTTAACCAAACCCTTCGCATGGGCTCGCCGTGCATTTGTATGGTCTGGAGAAGCTTACTTGTCTTATAGTTTAGCTGCTTTATCTGTCTTTGGTTTTATCGCTTGTTGTTTTGTATGGTTCAATAATACAGCTTATCCGAGTGAGTTTTATGGACCCACCGGGCCAGAAGCTTCTCAAGCTCAAGCATTTACTTTTCTAGTTAGAGACCAGCGTCTTGGAGCTAATGTGGGATCCGCTCAAGGACCCACAGGTTTAGGTAAATATCTAATGCGTTCCCCAACTGGGGAGGTTATCTTTGGAGGGGAAACTATGCGTTTTTGGGACCTTCGTGCTCCATGGTTAGAACCTCTAAGGGGCCCCAACGGTTTGGACTTGAGTAGGTTGAAAAAAGACATACAACCTTGGCAAGAACGACGCTCAGCAGAATATATGACCCACGCTCCTTTAGGCTCTTTAAATTCCGTGGGTGGCGTAGCTACCGAGATCAATGCAGTTAATTATGTCTCTCCTAGAAGTTGGTTATCAACTTCTCATTTTGTTCTAGGATTCTTCTTTTTTGTGGGCCATTTATGGCATGCAGGAAGAGCCCGAGCTGCTGCAGCAGGTTTTGAAAAGGGAATCGATCGTGATTTGGAACCTGTTCTTTACATGAACCCTCTTAACTAAGATTTTCTTATTTATACCTGTTCTACTTTTTTTCTGTTCTGGCTCGGTTATTCCATCTAGCCGAGCCATTCATTCCTTTTTATGAAAGAAAGATAAGGGACAGAAAAAAAAAATAAATAAAAATGAAAGAAACAAACGTATTCAATAAGCAAAAGGAGAGAGAGGGATTCGAACCCTCGATAGTTCCTAGAACTATACCGGTTTTCAAGACCGGAGCTATCAACCACTCAGCCATCTCTCCACAGCCTAATCCTTATTTTACTCCTACAAATAGAACATAGCCATATAAAAAATAAAAAGATTTATTAGCCTCTAGAAAGATATCAGATACAAGTTCCTTTTCGATATATCTCTGTATACTGTATACACGGATACAGGATCCGCTATACCCGCTTGTGAAATAAAGAGTAAATAATCTCTTCTCACCCCCATATCCAAATAAAAAAGCGGTTTAAGTAATAAATTTGAATTAAAGAGAAGAATCAATGGATTCATGATTAAACCCCTCCTACTTCTTGTATTTTTTTACAATTTTGGTTTAAGTGAGGGATCAAATATGTAGTCAACTTTATTTGATGGTAGCTTGGAGGATTAGAAATATGACTATTGCTTTCCAATTAGCTGTTTTTGCATTAATTGCGACTTCCTCAGTCTTAGTAATTAGTGTACCCCTTGTATTTGCTTCTCCTGATGGTTGGTCAAATAATAAAAATGTTGTATTTTCCGGTACATCATTATGGATTGGACTAGTCTTTCTCGTAGCTATTCTGAATTCTCTCATTTCTTAAATGAAATTTGGTTAATATTTATTAACCCCATAAAAAAGAAATAATAAAGGCCATTTCTTCTAAAAAATTAGAATAGTGAGACGTATTAAAACGCAATTTGCGTTCCGAATTGCTAGCTCTTCTCTTTCAGTATTATGAAATTCCATTCCCATTAGAATATTCATTGACAGATAATAAAAAAAGGAAAACTCTAATATAATAGAAAATGAAATGAAACGGTCGACCCAGACATAGAAGGTCGACCCAGGCGGATATACGCTATAAAATATATACCGTAGCGAGCGTAGTTCAATGGTAAAATATCTCCTTGCCAAGGAGAAGATACGGGTTCGATTCCCGCCGCTCGCCCGCTTAATTTATCAAAGTACTATGATAAAAAGTTTAGTCTAGTTAACTGTTTAACTACTTATATTAAATTAAGTATTAATTAGGTGTTAGTCTAGTGCCGTATCCCTTACTATCTTACCCTTCCTTTGCATCCCACTCAAAAAAAGAGGGCGCTCCAGAGGCAGAAATAGAACTCGCCAACAGAGCTCCAAAAATTGGGTATTAACTGAGACAAACAACGGGCAAACTTTTTTTAAAGGGAAGGGAGAGGTAGACTGTCCCTTTCGTTTCATTTTTATTTTCTGCAGGGTAGGGAGAGGCCTTGCGCCTTCTTTTTTTGAAGGCAAGTGACTTCGCAAACTGCTCAATTTTGCCCTCTAGGGCCGGGAACTAATGAATAAAAAAGGGTTGGATACGCCCCTCTACCATACATATCTAGAGAAATAGAATAGTCCTTTTATACAGACTGCTAAGTGCGGAGACGGGAATCGAACCCGTGACCTCAAGGTTATGAGCCTCGTGAGCTACCAAACTGCTCTACTCCGCTCTGGAGTACCAGAAACTGGTGGACAAAAAAGGCTTGAATACAAGCCTCTAACATGTCTAGACAAATAGAATACTCCTTTTATACAGAATGGAGCGGGTAGCGGGAATCGAACCCGCATCGTTAGCTTGGAAGGCTAGGGGTTATAGTCGACGTTGGTTGATTATTTTTAACGTCTCTAATTCAAAACCGAACATGAAATTTTGATTTCATTCGGCTCCTTTATGGATATTCTCACCACTTAACATCTATGTCAGCTTTTCTATTTGAATGGAACCAAAGCTCTCCGCTTTCTAGATGATCCTTATAGAGTAGGAGATAGAAATTCTATCTAAATTCATCTAATCTACTTACTTCGTTCCCTAATTTCATTCAAGAGATCCTGAGGAAAAGAATTGGGTTTCCACCGAGCTGAAACAATATGCGGATGGTTCTAGTAAACCAAAACTATCGTTTTTTAGCTATTTGGCTTCCTTATTCCTTATTTTAAGAAGATTTAGTTACGATTGGAAATCAACTTTTTTGTATCTTCATCCATAGATCCTTTACTCATATTTTCAAAATTGGAATACTTAATCCAATGCAAAATTATGCTTCGCGACTCTGTACTCATAATCCTATTTTTATTTTGGATGCAATTTAAATTAGTCTTTGGATACAAATCGCCAGAATGTATATTCTTCCTCAATATGCTATTGAGAGGAAAAGGATTTAATCCTTTATAAGAACTAAAGTTTTCATCGGAATATAAAAATAAAAAACTTAAGGATGCCTTAAGTATATCATTTCAAATTCAGTTATTAATAGAACGAATCACACTTTTACCACTAAACTATACCCGCTACATTGTAGATTATGGTATAAATGGTACCCTTTGTCAAGGATAGCCATTTGACAAGAAGGCTAATTCCCCCTTATTGAATCAGATGGAGAAGGTTCATGACACTGAGCCGTTGGTACTTCTACTTCGATCGCTCGCCTTTACTTTAGGATTTAGATAGCCCCTCTGGTCTGTAAAAAAAATCTTTTCTTACCATGCTAATAGCGCCTGAACCAAATGTATTTATTTTGATTAGGATCCTATTCTACGGTTACGACTACAATAATAATTATTTACTTTGCAAGGACGTAAGTGTGTCAGACTGCTAAATTGTTTTATTATTCCTACAATATAAACTAGGGGATATAGGGGGTAACACTGTCCCTATAAATTCCTTTTTTCCTTTTCTTTTTTGTCCAGAATTGAACAAAAAAGAAATTATGGAAGATGTTTTCTTCTCCCCATTAAGTCCGAGCCATAGAGTAAGAGTGAGATGAGTTTTCCAAATTCATCATAGACTTTCCCTATGGCTTGATAGAAGTAAGCAGCAAAGAGTCGTAACTTAAAGAAAAAAACGGACAGGGCCGACAGATTTACCTGATGTAAAGAAGATCCTAAAAGTCTCTGATTAGTCGACTCTCTCCATTTAACACTTTCCTCTCTCTCCTTTTTTCCACTGACTCAATTCTAGTTTATTAGATTCTTGTTTAAAAGAATGCAAAAAGTTCAATAGAACTAAGAACACATAAAAAATAGCATAGAGGATCAAGGCCATTACCAAAAGTTCCTCCCAAGGATCCTATATCCTATTGGGTATCTGTTCCCCGCCTTTTCCCGC
Source organism: Triticum urartu (assembly GCF_056163025.1). Lineage (NCBI taxonomy): Eukaryota > Viridiplantae > Streptophyta > Magnoliopsida > Poales > Poaceae > Triticum > Triticum urartu. Next base: position 16,207 of record NW_028261161.1, on the reverse strand, counting down.
TAGGATCGGAAATCTTATATTTTCCATATCCATATACCGTTGAATCCTTGGGGTTCCAGAATCCGCCTATTTTACTAGTCTTCGGAAACGGAAAACCCTGAACCAAGAAGAGTTGGATATGTTATGTAGGGTATGTTTTTTTTTATTAATTTTATTTTGAGCTCTCAAGATATCGATATATACATATACAATCTCTACATAATGTCTCTCTCTCTATCTCTATATATTATATATATAATATGTACATTATGCAGTAGACCCATAATGGGAAATCCAAGTGGCTAATTTTTGAATTAAATAAAAAGCCCTTTTAACTCAGTGGTAGAGTAATGCCATGGTAAGGCATAAGTCATCGGTTCAAATCCGATAAAGGGCTTTTTAAATTAGTGGTAGAGTAATCTCGTGCTAAGACGTAAGTCGTTGGTTCGAATCTGATAGAGTACTTTTCTACTAAATTGATTCACTTTTTTTCTTTGTTTTTGAAACTTTCTCTATATTTTTAGAGAATTTTATGACTTAGTGCGGGATGGATGCATTTTTGGTATGAACACTAAATGAAGCACGGAGAATTAATCTATAACGATCAACTAAAAAAAATCCTAGATGAAAACATAACAGAAAAGTTGGAAAAACTCTTTGCTTTGGATCTATTTATACTTTTCGAGTATATTGACAATTCCAAAAAACTGCTCATACTATGATTATAGTATAATCACGAGCGGTTGTATATGGCCCTATCGTCTAGTGATGCCCCTATCGTCTAGTGGTTCAGGACATCTCTCTTTCAAGGAGGCAGCGGGGATTCGACTTCCCCTGGGGGTAGGGAGTATTATGAAAGGAGGTTAATCATAGATTAGCAAAAACCCTAGAATAAATTCTTCCTGGGTCGATGCCCGAGTGGTTAATGGGGACGGACTGTAAATTCGTTGACAATGTCTACGCTGGTTCAAATCCAGCTCGGCCCAAACCAAAAATCTAGGGCTTCGTGAGTATGAACTAAATCCTTTTGTTTTTCTTCCATAAAATAAAATGTCTGATCTATAGAAATAAAAGATAAAGAAAAAAGGGAAATTTTTTTTTCTAATCCATATCTCTCTCATTCCTTTCTTACAAACAAAAGAGTTTTTCTTATTGAAGGCTGGATTATTATCCATTTTTAGTGATAAAAAATCACGACATACTAGTTATGTCACTCTCACTATACCCACGTATAATATAATATGTGGGTATGTAGTATATGATTCGTCTATTTCTTAGAGTACGAAAGACGAATCGAATCTTCTTATGGTTCTATTTAAGAATGGGTATGCCATACACCCCGCGGGGATTGTAGTTCAATTGGTCAGAGCACCGCCCTGTCAAGGCGGAAGCTGCGGGTTCGAGCCCCGTCAGTCCCGAACTAGGGTTCAATGAATGGAGAAATTGATATTTCCTTTTTCCATGAAAAAAAGGGGCAGGGAGCAAGATCAAATACCCACAGGGCACCCTTACTTCACTTTTTTATTTTGCATCTCTCATTAAAGAGGGAGGGAGGGCATATAGGAATTTTTTTTTCACTACTCCCAATCGATAAAGAAAGACACACATACGATATGTGGATTAGTAGAATTTAGGATATTATATTACTCTATCTTTCTTTATGATGATACCATCCTCATCTTAATTTCCTATTCCACTCTTATGGAATAGAGTACCGGTATTTTACCGGAATCCATACATAAATCGTATTCCCTTTTTATTTCAGACCTCTTTTCCCCATCTCACTTCTACTGCTTATTTGGATGTCTATGTGACCCATAGAAAGTGAAAGTTGGTCATATAATACATACATAATTGTATGTATAACTATAAGAAAAAGGAAGGGAAATTGTATAAGATTAAGAAAGTATAAGATTAAGAAAGCTCGTGGGTTAGAGATATAGAAAAGAAAAAGTAGAAAAGGATTAAAAAAGAGGGAATTCCTAATCCAATCAAAAAACCCATTTTGGTCTTAGTGTGGATAGAGGATCTTCCTATGTTATACTATATAACTCTCATCCGTGAAATATAACTCTCATCCATGAATTGATTTGATAGATCCGATATTCATAATATTGAATTGATTCAGTATTATCAGAATGCAAGCCCTACCCTTGAATTTACAAGATACCCCTTTTTCCTCTCCATGGGATTACATCCCGAGTTATTGTGAAAATAAAAAATAAAGAGGTTATGGAAGTCAATATTCTCGCATTTATTGCTACTGCACTGTTCATTCTAGTTCCTACTTCTTTTTTACTTATTATTTATGTAAAAACAGTCAGCCAAAATAATTAATTGGAATTCCAATTAATCATTGAAGAAATTAAAAAGGGATTAAATAAAAAAAATCCAAGTCTTAAATGAAAGGATCTGGTTGGAATCTTAAAGTGTGGTAGAAAGAACTACATATAGTTTTTTCTACGACACTTTAGATTCTTTCTATTATATTATCTTTGAATCTACATAGAATAGATTAGTAGATTGAAATAGTTAAGTAGTCTAATTCAATTTCTTTTTTCATTGCATCCACTTAATTTCAATCAGGTCAAAATAAAAAAATCTAAGACAATTCTTGACCAAAGAATCCATGGAAGGAAAGAAAAATAATATGAAGAATAGACTATAGTAAAAAGTAAAAGGAAATGGAAAATGTGTGATATGCCGTGAATAGTTCCGTGGAAGAAAGTCTAATTTTCTTATGTATAGAACTTTTTTTAACCATTCGTCATTTCTAGTAGAAATTCTGAATTGGTATAATGGCTCTTTCTTACATTACAACTTACAATACAAGAGTTTCTTACAGGAGTGAAACAAAACTAAAGAAAAAGATTAAAGAATAACGTTTGACAAAATGATTAATGCAAAATGATCCATTAAAGAAAAGAATTGATACAACAATTTGATTACTTAATCAATTAGTAGTATCCCTAGAGTCCACTCCTTCCCCATACTACTAGTGAAAGAGAAAATGTAAAGACTACCATTAAAGCAGCCCAAGCGAGACTTACTATATCCATCTAAATTATGTCTCCTATTTCTATGAAGGGATTATTCTACTATTGATCAATAATCATAGTGGAATCAAGGGTACAGAGTCAAAAAGGGATTCCGCCCTAAGGCCATGGATCAATCAGTTCAAGGAATTTACTCCTAACAAATTCTTATAGGAATTCTGGTAGAATTAGAGAGCATTAAAAATACGAGATACTATAGCCCTTTTTTCCTTAAAAAAGAAAGAGTACGGGAATGATGTCCTGAATAGAAGAAGCGGGAATAGGAAGATTTTTTATTCCTTTTGTTACTCTTTTTTTTTTTTTTAAGCAAAGGACGCCCGAATATACCATAAAATTATCGATAGATAAATATTTATTGGATACCTACCTTACCTAATGTTTATTTTTGACCTAAACCCTGCAGCCTTGCTTTGTATCATTCTATGAAAGAATGAAGAGATTTTATCCATAATACAACTCCTAAATTGATTTTTGATCGACCTATTTAATCTGATTCTCGTTAGAATTAAGTAGTCCTTACTTTAGTGTATGTAGGTAACATAAGATGTACGATAAAAAAATGTATAATAATTAGTAAGTCTTGATATTCTTTCGTGGAGTCCCTTCTTGAATCTTAGATTGAAAAAAAAAAAGAATGCCCCTTAGGGACCTTTCTTTGGATACCAAGATTTCTGACATCTTATCCTCGTATTTTAAAATTATCAAATCGAATCTCAATTAAGAACCAATTCAAATTCATATAATAAAAGAATAAGGAAACACTACCTCACCCCTATTGATAACCATTTTGGCCACTACCGTCAAAACAAACCCTAACCCTAGTTTGAGGATAGAACTATGGTATGGTTTCTCTAAACCCAGTATCGGCAGGCCCAGTTACTCTCTTGCCCGAACTTATGCGAAGTAAAAATTTATCGAATTCGATCAGCACTATAAAAAAAACCTAAGTATTTTATTGATCAGGCGGCACCCAGATTTGAACTGGGGATAAAGGATTTGCAGTCCCCTGCCTTACCGCTTGGCCATGCCGCCAAAAAATCCGATCAAAAATCTAGAAAACAGCAAGTATTCATCCACGTTTTCTTACGAAAAGCCCCTTTTATTTTGAATATAATTCTACTTACTTTTTTCCAATCTTTTTCAAAAAATCTATTCCTGCTTTTTTTGATCCAGTTTCTATTATTCTCCTCGATAGATTCTATCTTAAAACATACATTGTTAACACAATAAAACTTCCCATTTCTTTCTATTGAGATGAAAAAGAAGAAAAAGTGGATTTCTATTCACAGGCTGCAAAATTCAGAATAAATTGGAACCGTTAACTAGAATTCTCTTTTTTTTATTGCAGTAGTGAACTACTCTTAAATCGGTATTATCTCCCCCCCCTTCAATGGCATAATAAAATATTATGGCTTTATGCTTAATCCGTGTATAGGTAAACTTTAGGTCCGAACAGCATTATTATCCAAAGATCCCCTTTATGTACATATCTCTATGGGGAATCATGCTTTAATTTTTCAAAGTATTAAATTAAATATCTTGAATAAAAAAAGGAAATTTGCTCTGATATAGAGTATAACCTGACTATCTTGGCGTACCCAAGTGAAATTACGATAAAAGAAAAGCATGGATATGGGGAGAGGTGGATAACTAGATTGGCATGTACTTAAAAAAGGGACTTACTTTATTTTAGAATTCCACAATGAAATACTGAATTTTCTAGCAATTATACTACTCCGATCCGAAATAAAAAAGAACCCTCAAATTATTTTGAGAAATTAAAGTAAGCACGCTATTCTAAATCGAAGTAAAGTCAAACTTTCTAGTATATTATATTACGGCTTTATTACATTCATAGAAAGGAGATAAAATGAGAAATCTTTGCCATCCAATCTGATTAGAATATCATAACATAAAGTATAAGTGGCAGAATTTTTTTTGTAGGAATGTTTTATCAATTCATTTTCATTTCATTTGTACCCCTGGCAAACTCGAACTTTCGTCCAAATGGTCTCTATTCATATGTATGAAATACATATATGAAATACGTATGTGGAGTTCCCTAGAATTTCATGTGATTCAGTAAACAGAATATAGATTCCATGATTGCTAGATCGATCCATAGGGATTGATGAAGAGTGAGCTGATAATGGAATTTTTCTTTGATAAACAGGAAACTTAAGATTAAGATGCTCCGGAATGGAAACGAGGGAATGTCCACAATACCCGGATTTAGTCAGATCCAATTCGAGGGATTTTGTAGGTTCATTAATCAAGCCTTGGCAGAAGAACTTGACAAGTTTCCAACAATTAAAGATCCAGATCACGAAATTGCATTTCAATTATTTGCGAAAGGATATCAACTGCTAGAACCCTCGATAAAAGAAAGAGATGCTGTGTATGAATCACTCACCTATTCTTCCGAATTATATGTATCTGCGAGATTAATTTTTGGTTTCGATGTGCAAAAGCAAACCATTTCTATCGGAAACATTCCTATAATGAATTCCTTAGGAACCTTTATTATAAATGGAATATACCGAATTGTGATCAATCAAATATTGCTAAGTCCTGGTATTTACTACCGCTCGGAATTAGATCATAAGGGAATTTCTATCTACACTGGCACTATAATATCAGATTGGGGGGGGAGATCGGAATTAGCAATTGATAAAAAAGAAAGGATATGGGCTCGCGTGAGTAGAAAACAAAAGATATCTATTCTAGTTCTATCATCAGCTATGGGTTCGAATCTAAGAGAAATTCTGGATAATGTTTCCTACCCTGAAATTTTCTTGTCTTTCCCGAATGCTAAAGAGAAGAAGAGGATTGAGTCAAAAGAAAAAGCTATTTTGGAGTTTTATCAACAATTTGCTTGTGTAGGTGGGGACCTGGTATTTTCGGAGTCCTTATGCGAGGAATTACAAAAGAAATTTTTTCAACAAAAATGTGAATTAGGAAGGATTGGTCGACGAAATATGAATCGGAGACTTAATCTTGATATTCCTCAGAACAATACATTCTTGTTACCACGAGATGTATTGGCCGCTACGGATCATTTGATTGGAATGAAATTTGGAACGGGTATACTTGACGATGACGATATGAATCACTTGAAAAATAAACGTATTCGTTCGGTTGCGGATCTGTTACAAGATCAATTCGGATTGGCTCTTGGTCGTTTACAACATGCAGTTCAAAAAACTATTCGTAGAGTATTCATACGTCAATCGAAACCGACTCCCCAAACTTTGGTAACTCCAACTTCAACTTCAATTTTATTAATAACTACTTATGAGACCTTTTTTGGCACATACCCGTTATCTCAAGTTTTTGATCAAACGAATCCATTGACACAAACTGTTCATGGGCGAAAAGTGAGTTGTTTAGGTCCTGGAGGGTTGACGGGGAGAACCGCAAGTTTTCGGAGCCGAGATATTCATCCGAGTCACTATGGGCGTATTTGTCCAATTGACACGTCTGAAGGAATCAATGTTGGACTTACTGGATCCTTAACAATTCATGCGAGAATTGATCACTTGTGGGGATCCATAGAGAGTCCGTTTTATGAAATATCTGCTGAGAAAGCAAAAGAAAAAAAAGAGAGACAGGTGGTTTATCTATCACCAAATAGAGATGAATATTATATGATAGCAGCAGGAAATTCTTTGTCCTTGAATCAAGGTATTCAGGAAGAACAGGTTGTTCCGGCTAGATACCGTCAAGAATTCTTGACTATTGCATGGGAACAGATTCATGTTAGAAGTATTTTTCCTTTCCAATATTTTTCTATTGGGGGTTCTCTCATTCCTTTTATTGAGCACAATGATGCGAATCGGGCTTTAATGAGTTCTAATATGCAGCGCCAAGCAGTTCCGCTTTCTCGGTCCGAGAAATGCATTGTTGGAACTGGATTGGAACGCCAAACAGCTCTAGATTCGAGGGTTTCCATTATAGCCGAACGCGAGGGAAAGATCATTTCTACTGATAGTCATAAGATACTTTTATCAAGTAGTGGGAAGACTATAAGTATTCCTTTAGTTAACCACCGTCGCTCTAACAAAAATACTTGTATGCACCAAAAACCCCGGGTTCCACGGGGTAAATCCATTAAAAAAGGACAAATTTTAGCAGAAGGAGCTGCTACAATTGGGGGCGAACTTGCTTTAGGAAAAAACGTATTAGTAGCTTATATGCCATGGGAAGGTTACAATTTTGAAGACGCAGTACTAATTAGCGAACGTTTGGTATATGAAGATATTTATACCTCTTTTCACATCCGGAAATATGAAATTCAGACGGATACGACAAGCCAGGGCTCCGCTGAAAAAATCACTAAAGAAATACCACATCTAGAAGAACATTTACTCCGCAATTTGGACAGAAATGGAGTTGTTAGGTTGGGATCCTGGGTAGAAACTGGTGATATTTTAGTAGGTAAATTAACGCCTCAGATAGCGAGCGAATCATCTTATATCGCGGAAGCTGGATTATTACGGGCCATATTTGGCCTTGAGGTTTCCACTTCAAAAGAAACTTCTCTGAAATTACCTATAGGTGGAAGAGGGCGCGTTATCGATGTGAAATGGATCCAAAGGGACCCGCTCGACATAATGGTTCGTGTATATATTTTACAGAAACGTGAAATCAAAGTTGGGGATAAAGTAGCCGGAAGACATGGGAATAAAGGGATCATTTCCAAAATTTTGCCTAGGCAAGATATGCCCTATTTGCAAGATGGAACACCCGTTGATATGGTCTTCAATCCCTTAGGAGTACCCTCCCGAATGAATGTGGGACAAATATTTGAAAGCTCGCTCGGATTAGCGGGGGATCTGCTAAAGAAACATTATAGAATAGCACCCTTTGATGAGAGATATGAGCAAGAGGCTTCAAGAAAACTTGTGTTTTCAGAATTATATGAAGCCAGTAAAGAAACAAAAAATCCATGGGTATTTGAACCCGAGTACCCGGGAAAAAGCAGAATATTTGATGGAAGAACAGGCGACCCCTTTGAGCAACCTGTTCTAATAGGGAAGTCCTATATCTTAAAATTAATTCATCAAGTTGATGAGAAAATTCATGGGCGTTCTACTGGGCCCTACTCACTTGTTACACAACAACCGGTTAGAGGAAGAGCCAAGCAAGGGGGACAACGAGTAGGAGAAATGGAAGTTTGGGCTTTAGAAGGATTTGGTGTTGCTCATATTTTACAAGAGATACTTACTTATAAATCTGACCATCTTATAGCTCGCCAAGAAATACTTAATGCTACGATCTGGGGAAAAAGAATACCTAATCATGAGGATCCTCCAGAATCTTTTCGAGTGCTCGTTCGAGAACTACGATCTTTGGCTCTAGAACTGAATCATTTCCTTGTATCTGAAAAGAACTTCCAGGTTAATAGGGAGGAAGTTTGATCGGAATAAATATAAATTCTTTTCTTATTTCTATTTTATGATTGACCAATATAAACATCAACAACTTCAAATTGGACTCGTTTCCCCTCAACAAATAAAGGCTTGGGCTAACAAAAACCTACCTAATGGAGAAGTCGTTGGCGAAGTCACAAGGCCCTCTACTTTTCATTATAAAACCGATAAACCAGAAAAAGATGGATTGTTTTGCGAAAGAATCTTTGGACCCATAAAAAGCGGGATTTGCGCTTGTGGCAATTCTCGAGCGAGCGGAGCTGAAAACGAAGACGAAAGATTTTGCCAAAAATGCGGGGTCGAATTTGTGGATTCTCGGATACGAAGATATCAAATGGGATACATCAAACTCGCATGTCCCGTGACTCATGTGTGGTATTTGAAAGGTCTTCCTAGTTATATCGCGAATCTTTTAGATAAACCTCTTAAGAAGTTGGAGGGCCTAGTATACGGCGATTTCTCTTTTGCTAGGCCCAGCACTAAAAAACCCACTTTTTTACGATTACGAGGTTTATTCGAAGAGGAAATTGCATCCTGTAACCACAGCATTTCTCCCTTTTTTTCTACCCCAGGCTTTGCAACATTTCGAAATCGGGAAATTGCGACAGGAGCAGGTGCTATTAGAGAACAATTAGCAGATTTGGATTTGCGAATTATTATAGAGAATTCTTTGGTCGAATGGAAGGAATTAGAAGACGAGGGGTATAGTGGAGATGAGTGGGAAGATAGAAAAAGACGAATAAGAAAAGTTTTTTTGATTAGACGCATGCAATTGGCGAAACATTTTATTCAAACAAATGTAGAACCAGAATGGATGGTTTTGTGCTTATTACCGGTTCTTCCTCCCGAATTGAGACCTATTGTTTATAGGTCTGGAGATAAAGTAGTGACTTCAGACATTAATGAACTTTATAAGAGAGTTATCCGTCGGAACAACAATCTTGCCTATCTATTAAAAAGAAGTGAATTAGCGCCAGCAGATTTAGTAATGTGCCAGGAAAAATTGGTACAAGAAGCCGTGGATACACTTCTTGATAGTGGGTCCCGCGGGCAACCGACGAGGGATGGTCACAATAAAGTATACAAATCACTTTCAGATGTAATTGAAGGTAAAGAGGGAAGGTTTCGCGAGACTCTGCTTGGGAAACGGGTCGATTACTCGGGGCGTTCTGTCATTGTTGTGGGTCCTTCGCTTTCATTACATCAATGTGGATTACCTCTAGAGATAGCAATAAAGCTTTTTCAGCTATTTGTAATTCGCGATTTAATCACGAAACGCGCCACTTCTAATGTAAGGATTGCTAAAAGGAAAATTTGGGAAAAAGAACCCATTGTATGGGAAATACTTCAAGAAGTTATGCGGGGACATCCTGTACTGTTAAATAGAGCACCTACCCTGCATAGATTAGGCATACAGGCCTTTCAACCCACTTTAGTAGAGGGGCGTACTATTTCTTTACACCCATTAGTGTGTAAGGGTTTCAATGCGGACTTTGATGGAGATCAAATGGCTGTTCATCTACCTTTATCCTTGGAAGCTCAGGCAGAAGCCCGTTTACTTATGTTTTCTCATATGAATCTCTTATCTCCCGCTATTGGGGATCCTATTTGCGTACCAACCCAAGACATGCTTATCGGGCTTTATGTATTAACGATTGGAAAGCGTCGAGGTATTTGTGCAAATAGATATAATAGTTGCAGAAACTACCCAAATCTAAAAGTAAATTACAATAATAATAATAATTTTAAATATAGGAAAGATAAAGAACCCCATTTTTCTAGTTCTTATGATGCACTGGGAGCTTATAGACAAAAACTAATCAGTTTAGATAGTCCCTTGTGGCTACGATGGAACCTGGATCAACGCGTCATTGGGTCAAGAGAAGTTCCGATTGAAGTTCAATATGAATCTTTGGGGACTTATCATGAGATTTATGCCCACTATCTAATAATGGGAAATAGAAAAAAAGAAATTCGTTCGATATACATTCGAACCACTCTTGGTCATATTTCTTTTTATAGAGAAATAGAGGAAGCCATACAAGGATTTAGTCAGGCCTATTCATACACTACCTAAACAAGAAAGTTAGATTCGGCGATGCCCCTCCCCTTTCGGGGGGCATTCCGATTTCCCTAGTATCATCATTATTTGCCACGCGAATCCAGATTGAGATTGAGGCAATTAAGTTAATTAAATTTTCGAATCACTGACTCAGGCCCATTGTCGAATCCTACTCAGCAATTGTCGAATCCTACTCAGCCGAAAAGGGGGTACTTATGTATGGCGGAACGGGCCAATCTGGTCTTTCATAATAAAGAGATAGACGGAACTGGTATGAAACGACTTATTAGCAGATTAATAGATCATTTTGGAATGGGATATACATCCCATATACTGGATCAACTAAAGACTCTGGGCTTCCATCAAGCCACTACTACATCGATTTCGTTAGGAATCGAGGATCTTTTAACAATACCCTCTAAGGGATGGTTAGTCCAAGACGCGGAACAACAGAGTTTTCTTTTGGAGAAACACTATTATTATGGGGCTGTACACGCGGTAGAAAAATTACGCCAATCTGTTGAGATATGGTATGCGACAAGTGAATATTTGAAACAAGAAATGAATTCAAATTTTCGGATAACGGATCCTTCTAATCCAGTCTATCTAATGTCTTTTTCAGGAGCCAGAGGAAATGCATCTCAAGTACACCAATTAGTAGGTATGAGAGGATTAATGTCGGACCCTCAAGGACAAATGATTGATTTACCTATTCAAAGCAATTTACGCGAGGGACTTTCTTTGACAGAATATATAATTTCCTGCTATGGAGCCCGCAAAGGGGTTGTAGATACTGCTGTGCGAACAGCAGATGCTGGATATCTTACACGTAGACTTGTTGAAGTAGTTCAACATATTATTGTGCGTAGAAGAGATTGTGGTACTATCCGAGGTATTTCTGTAAGTCCTCAAAATGGGATGACGGAAAAACTTTTTGTCCAAACACTAATTGGTCGTGTATTAGCAGACGATATATATATCGGTTCACGATGCATTGCCGCGCGAAATCAAGATATTGGAATTGGATTAGTCAATCGATTCATAACTGCCTTTCGAGCACAACCATTTCGAGCACAACCAATATATATTAGAACCCCCTTTACTTGCCGAAGCACTTCTTGGATCTGTCAATTATGCTATGGCCGGAGTCCTACTCATAGTGATCTGGTCGAATTGGGAGAAGCCGTAGGTATTATTGCAGGTCAATCAATTGGGGAGCCAGGGACTCAACTAACATTAAGAACTTTTCATACTGGCGGAGTATTCACAGGGGGTACTGCCGACCTTGTACGATCCCCTTCGAATGGAAAAATAAAATTCAATGAGAATTTGGTTCACCCCACACGTACCCGTCATGGGCAGCCTGCTTTTCTATGTTATATAGACTTGCATGTAACTATTCAGAGTCAAGATATTCTATATAGTGTGAATATTCCCTCAAAAAGCTTGATTCTAGTGCAAAATGATCAATATGTAAAATCCGAACAAGTAATTGCGGAGATTCGTGCCGGAACGTCCACTTTACATTTTAAAGAAAGGGTACAAAAGCATATTTATTCTGAATCAGACGGCGAAATGCACTGGAGTACTGATGTTTACCATGCGCCCGAATATCAATATGGTAATCTTCGCCGATTACCAAAAACAAGCCATTTATGGATATTGTCAGTAAGTATGTGCAGATCCAGTATAGCGTCTTTTTCACTCCACAAGGATCAAGATCAAATGAATACTTATGGTAAAAAAGATAGGGAAATTCTTGATTATTCAACGTCGGATCGAATCATGTCCAATGGCCATTGGAATTTTATCTATCCTTCTATTTTTCAAGATAATTCAGATTTGTTGGCGAAAAAGCGAAGAAATAGGTTCGTCATTCCATTACAATATCATCAAGAACAAGAGAAAGAACTAATATCCTGTTTTGGGATTTCGATTGAAATCCCCCTTATGGGTGTTTTACGTAGAAATACTATTTTTGCTTATTTTGACGATCCCCGATACAGAAAAGATAAAAAGGGTTCAGGAATTGTTAAATTTAGATATAGGACCCTAGAAGAAGAATATAGGACTCGAGCGGAAGACTCAGAAGAGGAATATGAGACCCTAGAAGACGAATACAGGACCCGAGAGGACGAATATGAATATGAAACCCTAGAAGAATCTAAATATGGAATCCTAGAAGACGAATACGAATATGAAACCCTAGAAGACGAATATGGGAGCCCAGAAAACGAATATGGGAACCCAGAGAACGAATATAGGACTTTAGAGAAAGACTCAGAAGAGGAATATGGGAGCCCAGAGAGCAAATATAGGACCCAAGAGGACGAATATGGAACTCTAGAGGAAGACTCAGAAGACGAATATGGCAGCCCCGGGGAAAGCGCAGAGGAAAAATATGGTACTTTAGAGGAAGACTCAGAAGAAGATTCAGAGGACGAATACGAGAGCCCAGAGGAAGATTCCATCTTAAAAAAAGAGGGTTTGATTGAGCATCGAGGAACAAAAGAATTTAGTCTAAAATACCAAAAAGAAGTAGATCGGTTTTTTTTCATTCTTCAAGAACTTCATATCTTGCCGAGATCTTCATCCCTAAAGATACTTGACAATAGTATTATTGGAGTGAATACACAACTCACAAAAAATACAAGAAGTCGACTAGGCGGACTGGTCCGAGTGAAGAGAAAAAAAAGCCATACGGAACTCAAAATATTTTCCGGAGATATTCATTTTCCTGAAGAGGCGGATAAGATATTAGGTGGCTGTTTGATACCGCCAGAAAGACAAAAAAAAGATTCTAAGGAATCAAAAAAAAGGAAAAATTGGGTCTATGTTCAACGGAAAAAAATTCTCAAGAGCAAGGAAAAGTATTTTGTTTCCGTTCGCCCTACAGTGGCATATGAAATGGACGAAGGAAGAAATTTAGCAACACTTTTCCCGCAGGATCTCTTGCAAGAAGAAAATAATCTCCAAATTCGACTTGTCAATTTTATTTCTCATGAAAATAGCAAGTTAACTCAAAGAATTTATCACACAAATAGTCAATTTGTTAGAACTTGCTTAGTAGTGAATTGGGAACAAGAAGAAAAAGAAAAGGCTGGTGCTTCCCTTGTTGAGGTAAGAGCAAATGATCTTATTCGCGATTTCCTAAGAATTGAGTTAGTCAAGTCCACTATTTCGTATACACGAAAAAGGTATGGTAGGACAAGTGCAGGACCGATTCCCCATAATAGGTTAGATCGCGCCAATATCAATTCTTTTTATTCCAAGGCGAAGATTGAATCACTTAGCCAACATCCAGAAGCTATTGGCACTTTGTTGAATCGAAATAAAGAATACCACTCTTTGATGATTTTGTCGGCATCCAACTGTTCTCGAATTGGTTTATTCAAGAATTCAAAACATCCCAATGCGATAAAAGAATGGAATCCTAGAATTCCTATTCGAGAAATTTTTGGGCCCTTAGGCGCTATTGTAGCTAGTATATCGCATTTTTCTTCATCTTACTATTTACTAACGCATAATAAAATCCTGTTAAAAAAATATTTGTTCGTTGACAATTTAAAACAAACCTTCCAAGTACTTCAAGAACTTAAATACTCTTTAATAGATGAAAATAAAAGGATTTCTAATTTCGATAGTAACATAATGTTGGATCCATTCCTTTTGAATTGTCACTTTGTCCATCATGATTCTTGGGAAGAGACATTGGCAATAATTCACCTTGGACAATTTATTTGTGAAAATGTATGTCTATTTAAATCGCACATAAAAAAATCCGGTCAAATTTTCATTGTAAATATGAATTCCTTTGTTATAAGAGCAGCTAAACCTTATTTGGCCACTACAGGAGCAACTGTTAATGGTCATTATGGAGAAATCCTTTACAAGGGAGATAGGTTAGTTACGTTTATATATGAAAAATCGAGATCTAGTGACATAACGCAAGGTCTTCCAAAAGTGGAACAAATCTTTGAAGCGCGTTCAATTGATTCATTATCCCCGAATCTCGAAAGGAGAATTGAGGATTGGAATGAGCGTATACCAAGAATTCTTGGGGTCCCTTGGGGATTCTTGATTGGAGCTGAGCTAACCATAGCCCAAAGTCGTATCTCTTTGGTTAATAAAATCCAAAAGGTTTATCGATCCCAAGGGGTACAGATCCATAATAGACATATAGAGATTATTATACGCCAAGTAACATCAAAAGTGCGGGTTTCCGAAGATGGAATGTCTAATGTTTTTTCGCCTGGGGAATTAATCGGACTATTGCGAGCGGAACGAGCAGGACGAGCTTTGGATGAATCGATCTATTATCGGGCAATCTTATTGGGAATAACAAGGGCTTCCCTGAATACCCAAAGTTTCATATCTGAAGCAAGTTTTCAAGAAACTGCTCGAGTTTTAGCAAAAGCTGCCCTACGAGGTCGCATTGATTGGTTGAAAGGCTTGAAAGAAAACGTAGTTCTGGGGGGGATTATACCTGTTGGTACCGGATTCCAAAAATTTGTGCATCGTTCCCCACAAGACAAGAACCTTTATTTCGAAATAAAAAAAAAAAATCTATTCGCGTCGGAAATGAGAGATTTTTTGTTTCTCCATACAGAATTAGTTTCTTCAGATTCTGACGTAACAAACAATTTTTATGAGACATAAGAACCCCCATAAAAATATTTTTTACTTTACTAGACTTTTGAACTTAGAACACTAACAGGTCAAATTTTAGATTTTTAAGATTTTTATTTTAATAAGTAAAACAAGTCAGTTAATTCATTAAGGTGGTTATGTTTATACCATGTATCAATGGCCAACTCTTATCTTAGTACAAGGTTCTCTCGGAACAATTATTATTTATTTCAAGCTATTTCGGATCTTTCTTAATCTTCAAAAAGAACTAAATTCCGTAATGGAATGGTAGGATTAAAAAAAAGGAAGTGTGGAAAAAATGACAAGAAGATATTGGAACATTAATTTGAAAGAGATGATAGAAGCAGGAGTTCATTTTGGTCATGGTATTAAGAAATGGAATCCTAAAATGGCCCCTTACATTTCGGCAAAGCGTAAAGGTACTCATATTATAAATCTCGCTAGAACGGCTCGTTTTTTATCAGAAGCTTGTGATTTAGTTTTTGATGCAGCAAGTCAGGGAAAAAGTTTCTTAATTGTTGGTACCAAAAAAAGAGCAACAGATTTAGTAGCATCAGCTGCAATAAGGGCTCGTTGTCATTATGTTAATAAAAAGTGGTTCAGTGGTATGTTAACGAATTGGTCGATTACGAAAACTAGACTTTCTCAATTTAGAGACTTAAGAGCAGAAGAAAAAATGGGAAAATTCCACCATCTCCCAAAAAGAGATGTGGCAATCTTGAAGAGAAAATTATCTACTTTGCAAAGGTATCTCGGCGGGATCAAATATATGACGAGATTGCCAGACATTGTGATCGTCCTTGATCAGCAAAAAGAGTATATAGCTCTTCGGGAATGTGCCATTTTGGGGATTCCTACTATTTCTTTAGTCGATACAAATTGTGACCCGGATCTCGCGAATATATCGATTCCAGCCAACGATGACACTATGACTTCAATTCGATTGATTCTTAACAAATTAGTATTTTCAATTTGTGAGGGCCGTTCTCTCTATATAAGAAATCGTTGATTAAGAATATATAGTGAAT
>NW_028261160.1:12500-33907 GCF_056163025.1 Triticum urartu | reverse complement strand
GCCGATACTGGGTTTAGAGAAACCATACCATAGTTCTATCCTCAAACTAGGGTTAGGGTTTGTTTTGACGGTAGTGGCCAAAATGGTTATCAATAGGGGTGAGGTAGTGTTTCCTTATTCTTTTATTATATGAATTTGAATTGGTTCTTAATTGAGATTCGATTTGATAATTTTAAAATACGAGGATAAGATGTCAGAAATCTTGGTATCCAAAGAAAGGTCCCTAAGGGGCATTCTTTTTTTTTTTCAATCTAAGATTCAAGAAGGGACTCCACGAAAGAATATCAAGACTTACTAATTATTATACATTTTTTTATCGTACATCTTATGTTACCTACATACACTAAAGTAAGGACTACTTAATTCTAACGAGAATCAGATTAAATAGGTCGATCAAAAATCAATTTAGGAGTTGTATTATGGATAAAATCTCTTCATTCTTTCATAGAATGATACAAAGCAAGGCTGCAGGGTTTAGGTCAAAAATAAACATTAGGTAAGGTAGGTATCCAATAAATATTTATCTATCGATAATTTTATGGTATATTCGGGCGTCCTTTGCTTAAAAAAAAAAAAAAGAGTAACAAAAGGAATAAAAAATCTTCCTATTCCCGCTTCTTCTATTCAGGACATCATTCCCGTACTCTTTCTTTTTTAAGGAAAAAAGGGCTATAGTATCTCGTATTTTTAATGCTCTCTAATTCTACCAGAATTCCTATAAGAATTTGTTAGGAGTAAATTCCTTGAACTGATTGATCCATGGCCTTAGGGCGGAATCCCTTTTTGACTCTGTACCCTTGATTCCACTATGATTATTGATCAATAGTAGAATAATCCCTTCATAGAAATAGGAGACATAATTTAGATGGATATAGTAAGTCTCGCTTGGGCTGCTTTAATGGTAGTCTTTACATTTTCTCTTTCACTAGTAGTATGGGGAAGGAGTGGACTCTAGGGATACTACTAATTGATTAAGTAATCAAATTGTTGTATCAATTCTTTTCTTTAATGGATCATTTTGCATTAATCATTTTGTCAAACGTTATTCTTTAATCTTTTTCTTTAGTTTTGTTTCACTCCTGTAAGAAACTCTTGTATTGTAAGTTGTAATGTAAGAAAGAGCCATTATACCAATTCAGAATTTCTACTAGAAATGACGAATGGTTAAAAAAAGTTCTATACATAAGAAAATTAGACTTTCTTCCACGGAACTATTCACGGCATATCACACATTTTCCATTTCCTTTTACTTTTTACTATAGTCTATTCTTCATATTATTTTTCTTTCCTTCCATGGATTCTTTGGTCAAGAATTGTCTTAGATTTTTTTATTTTGACCTGATTGAAATTAAGTGGATGCAATGAAAAAAGAAATTGAATTAGACTACTTAACTATTTCAATCTACTAATCTATTCTATGTAGATTCAAAGATAATATAATAGAAAGAATCTAAAGTGTCGTAGAAAAAACTATATGTAGTTCTTTCTACCACACTTTAAGATTCCAACCAGATCCTTTCATTTAAGACTTGGATTTTTTTTATTTAATCCCTTTTTAATTTCTTCAATGATTAATTGGAATTCCAATTAATTATTTTGGCTGACTGTTTTTACATAAATAATAAGTAAAAAAGAAGTAGGAACTAGAATGAACAGTGCAGTAGCAATAAATGCGAGAATATTGACTTCCATAACCTCTTTATTTTTTATTTTCACAATAACTCGGGATGTAATCCCATGGAGAGGAAAAAGGGGTATCTTGTAAATTCAAGGGTAGGGCTTGCATTCTGATAATACTGAATCAATTCAATATTATGAATATCGGATCTATCAAATCAATTCATGGATGAGAGTTATATTTCACGGATGAGAGTTATATAGTATAACATAGGAAGATCCTCTATCCACACTAAGACCAAAATGGGTTTTTTGATTGGATTAGGAATTCCCTCTTTTTTAATCCTTTTCTACTTTTTCTTTTCTATATCTCTAACCCACGAGCTTTCTTAATCTTATACTTTCTTAATCTTATACAATTTCCCTTCCTTTTTCTTATAGTTATACATACAATTATGTATGTATTATATGACCAACTTTCACTTTCTATGGGTCACATAGACATCCAAATAAGCAGTAGAAGTGAGATGGGGAAAAGAGGTCTGAAATAAAAAGGGAATACGATTTATGTATGGATTCCGGTAAAATACCGGTACTCTATTCCATAAGAGTGGAATAGGAAATTAAGATGAGGATGGTATCATCATAAAGAAAGATAGAGTAATATAATATCCTAAATTCTACTAATCCACATATCGTATGTGTGTCTTTCTTTATCGATTGGGAGTAGTGAAAAAAAAATTCCTATATGCCCTCCCTCCCTCTTTAATGAGAGATGCAAAATAAAAAAGTGAAGTAAGGGTGCCCTGTGGGTATTTGATCTTGCTCCCTGCCCCTTTTTTTCATGGAAAAAGGAAATATCAATTTCTCCATTCATTGAACCCTAGTTCGGGACTGACGGGGCTCGAACCCGCAGCTTCCGCCTTGACAGGGCGGTGCTCTGACCAATTGAACTACAATCCCCGCGGGGTGTATGGCATACCCATTCTTAAATAGAACCATAAGAAGATTCGATTCGTCTTTCGTACTCTAAGAAATAGACGAATCATATACTACATACCCACATATTATATTATACGTGGGTATAGTGAGAGTGACATAACTAGTATGTCGTGATTTTTTATCACTAAAAATGGATAATAATCCAGCCTTCAATAAGAAAAACTCTTTTGTTTGTAAGAAAGGAATGAGAGAGATATGGATTAGAAAAAAAAATTTCCCTTTTTTCTTTATCTTTTATTTCTATAGATCAGACATTTTATTTTATGGAAGAAAAACAAAAGGATTTAGTTCATACTCACGAAGCCCTAGATTTTTGGTTTGGGCCGAGCTGGATTTGAACCAGCGTAGACATTGTCAACGAATTTACAGTCCGTCCCCATTAACCACTCGGGCATCGACCCAGGAAGAATTTATTCTAGGGTTTTTGCTAATCTATGATTAACCTCCTTTCATAATACTCCCTACCCCCAGGGGAAGTCGAATCCCCGCTGCCTCCTTGAAAGAGAGATGTCCTGAACCACTAGACGATAGGGGCATCACTAGACGATAGGGCCATATACAACCGCTCGTGATTATACTATAATCATAGTATGAGCAGTTTTTTGGAATTGTCAATATACTCGAAAAGTATAAATAGATCCAAAGCAAAGAGTTTTTCCAACTTTTCTGTTATGTTTTCATCTAGGATTTTTTTTAGTTGATCGTTATAGATTAATTCTCCGTGCTTCATTTAGTGTTCATACCAAAAATGCATCCATCCCGCACTAAGTCATAAAATTCTCTAAAAATATAGAGAAAGTTTCAAAAACAAAGAAAAAAAGTGAATCAATTTAGTAGAAAAGTACTCTATCAGATTCGAACCAACGACTTACGTCTTAGCACGAGATTACTCTACCACTAATTTAAAAAGCCCTTTATCGGATTTGAACCGATGACTTATGCCTTACCATGGCATTACTCTACCACTGAGTTAAAAGGGCTTTTTATTTAATTCAAAAATTAGCCACTTGGATTTCCCATTATGGGTCTACTGCATAATGTACATATTATATATATAATATATAGAGATAGAGAGAGAGACATTATGTAGAGATTGTATATGTATATATCGATATCTTGAGAGCTCAAAATAAAATTAATAAAAAAAAACATACCCTACATAACATATCCAACTCTTCTTGGTTCAGGGTTTTCCGTTTCCGAAGACTAGTAAAATAGGCGGATTCTGGAACCCCAAGGATTCAACGGTATATGGATATGGAAAATATAAGATTTCCGATCCTAGCGGGAAAAGGCGGGGAACAGATACCCAATAGGATATAGGATCCTTGGGAGGAACTTTTGGTAATGGCCTTGATCCTCTATGCTATTTTTTATGTGTTCTTAGTTCTATTGAACTTTTTGCATTCTTTTAAACAAGAATCTAATAAACTAGAATTGAGTCAGTGGAAAAAAGGAGAGAGAGGAAAGTGTTAAATGGAGAGAGTCGACTAATCAGAGACTTTTAGGATCTTCTTTACATCAGGTAAATCTGTCGGCCCTGTCCGTTTTTTTCTTTAAGTTACGACTCTTTGCTGCTTACTTCTATCAAGCCATAGGGAAAGTCTATGATGAATTTGGAAAACTCATCTCACTCTTACTCTATGGCTCGGACTTAATGGGGGAAGAAAACATCTTCCATAATTTCTTTTTTGTTCAATTCTGGACAAAAAAGAAAAGGAAAAAAGGAATTTATAGGGACAGTGTTACCCCCTATATCCCCTAGTTTATATTGTAGGAATAATAAAACAATTTAGCAGTCTGACACACTTACGTCCTTGCAAAGTAAATAATTATTATTGTAGTCGTAACCGTAGAATAGGATCCTAATCAAAATAAATACATTTGGTTCAGGCGCTATTAGCATGGTAAGAAAAGATTTTTTTTACAGACCAGAGGGGCTATCTAAATCCTAAAGTAAAGGCGAGCGATCGAAGTAGAAGTACCAACGGCTCAGTGTCATGAACCTTCTCCATCTGATTCAATAAGGGGGAATTAGCCTTCTTGTCAAATGGCTATCCTTGACAAAGGGTACCATTTATACCATAATCTACAATGTAGCGGGTATAGTTTAGTGGTAAAAGTGTGATTCGTTCTATTAATAACTGAATTTGAAATGATATACTTAAGGCATCCTTAAGTTTTTTATTTTTATATTCCGATGAAAACTTTAGTTCTTATAAAGGATTAAATCCTTTTCCTCTCAATAGCATATTGAGGAAGAATATACATTCTGGCGATTTGTATCCAAAGACTAATTTAAATTGCATCCAAAATAAAAATAGGATTATGAGTACAGAGTCGCGAAGCATAATTTTGCATTGGATTAAGTATTCCAATTTTGAAAATATGAGTAAAGGATCTATGGATGAAGATACAAAAAAGTTGATTTCCAATCGTAACTAAATCTTCTTAAAATAAGGAATAAGGAAGCCAAATAGCTAAAAAACGATAGTTTTGGTTTACTAGAACCATCCGCATATTGTTTCAGCTCGGTGGAAACCCAATTCTTTTCCTCAGGATCTCTTGAATGAAATTAGGGAACGAAGTAAGTAGATTAGATGAATTTAGATAGAATTTCTATCTCCTACTCTATAAGGATCATCTAGAAAGCGGAGAGCTTTGGTTCCATTCAAATAGAAAAGCTGACATAGATGTTAAGTGGTGAGAATTATCCATAAAGGAGCCGAATGAAATCAAAATTTCATGTTCGGTTTTGAATTAGAGACGTTAAAAATAATCAACCAACGTCGACTATAACCCCTAGCCTTCCAAGCTAACGATGCGGGTTCGATTCCCGCTACCCGCTCCATTCTGTATAAAAGGAGTATTCTATTTGTCTAGACATGTTAGAGGCTTGTATTCAAGCCTTTTTTGTCCACCAGTTTCTGGTACTCCAGAGCGGAGTAGAGCAGTTTGGTAGCTCACGAGGCTCATAACCTTGAGGTCACGGGTTCGATTCCCGTCTCCGCACTTAGCAGTCTGTATAAAAGGACTATTCTATTTCTCTAGATATGTATGGTAGAGGGGCGTATCCAACCCTTTTTTATTCATTAGTTCCCGGCCCTAGAGGGCAAAATTGAGCAGTTTGCGAAGTCACTTGCCTTCAAAAAAAGAAGGCGCAAGGCCTCTCCCTACCCTGCAGAAAATAAAAATGAAACGAAAGGGACAGTCTACCTCTCCCTTCCCTTTAAAAAAAGTTTGCCCGTTGTTTGTCTCAGTTAATACCCAATTTTTGGAGCTCTGTTGGCGAGTTCTATTTCTGCCTCTGGAGCGCCCTCTTTTTTTGAGTGGGATGCAAAGGAAGGGTAAGATAGTAAGGGATACGGCACTAGACTAACACCTAATTAATACTTAATTTAATATAAGTAGTTAAACAGTTAACTAGACTAAACTTTTTATCATAGTACTTTGATAAATTAAGCGGGCGAGCGGCGGGAATCGAACCCGTATCTTCTCCTTGGCAAGGAGATATTTTACCATTGAACTACGCTCGCTACGGTATATATTTTATAGCGTATATCCGCCTGGGTCGACCTTCTATGTCTGGGTCGACCGTTTCATTTCATTTTCTATTATATTAGAGTTTTCCTTTTTTTATTATCTGTCAATGAATATTCTAATGGGAATGGAATTTCATAATACTGAAAGAGAAGAGCTAGCAATTCGGAACGCAAATTGCGTTTTAATACGTCTCACTATTCTAATTTTTTAGAAGAAATGGCCTTTATTATTTCTTTTTTATGGGGTTAATAAATATTAACCAAATTTCATTTAAGAAATGAGAGAATTCAGAATAGCTACGAGAAAGACTAGTCCAATCCATAATGATTGTACCGGAAAATACAACATTTTTATTATTTGACCAACCATCAGGAGAAGCAAATACAAGGGGTACACTAATTACTAAGACTGAGGAAGTCGCAATTAATGCAAAAACAGCTAATTGGAAAGCAATAGTCATATTTCTAATCCTCCAAGCTACCATCAAATAAAGTTGACTACATATTTGATCCCTCACTTAAACCAAAATTGTAAAAAAATACAAGAAGTAGGAGGGGTTTAATCATGAATCCATTGATTCTTCTCTTTAATTCAAATTTATTACTTAAACCGCTTTTTTATTTGGATATGGGGGTGAGAAGAGATTATTTACTCTTTATTTCACAAGCGGGTATAGCGGATCCTGTATCCGTGTATACAGTATACAGAGATATATCGAAAAGGAACTTGTATCTGATATCTTTCTAGAGGCTAATAAATCTTTTTATTTTTTATATGGCTATGTTCTATTTGTAGGAGTAAAATAAGGATTAGGCTGTGGAGAGATGGCTGAGTGGTTGATAGCTCCGGTCTTGAAAACCGGTATAGTTCTAGGAACTATCGAGGGTTCGAATCCCTCTCTCTCCTTTTGCTTATTGAATACGTTTGTTTCTTTCATTTTTATTTATTTTTTTTTTCTGTCCCTTATCTTTCTTTCATAAAAAGGAATGAATGGCTCGGCTAGATGGAATAACCGAGCCAGAACAGAAAAAAAGTAGAACAGGTATAAATAAGAAAATCTTAGTTAAGAGGGTTCATGTAAAGAACAGGTTCCAAATCACGATCGATTCCCTTTTCAAAACCTGCTGCAGCAGCTCGGGCTCTTCCTGCATGCCATAAATGGCCCACAAAAAAGAAGAATCCTAGAACAAAATGAGAAGTTGATAACCAACTTCTAGGAGAGACATAATTAACTGCATTGATCTCGGTAGCTACGCCACCCACGGAATTTAAAGAGCCTAAAGGAGCGTGGGTCATATATTCTGCTGAGCGTCGTTCTTGCCAAGGTTGTATGTCTTTTTTCAACCTACTCAAGTCCAAACCGTTGGGGCCCCTTAGAGGTTCTAACCATGGAGCACGAAGGTCCCAAAAACGCATAGTTTCCCCTCCAAAGATAACCTCCCCAGTTGGGGAACGCATTAGATATTTACCTAAACCTGTGGGTCCTTGAGCGGATCCCACATTAGCTCCAAGACGCTGGTCTCTAACTAGAAAAGTAAATGCTTGAGCTTGAGAAGCTTCTGGCCCGGTGGGTCCATAAAACTCACTCGGATAAGCTGTATTATTGAACCATACAAAACAACAAGCGATAAAACCAAAGACAGATAAAGCAGCTAAACTATAAGACAAGTAAGCTTCTCCAGACCATACAAATGCACGGCGAGCCCATGCGAAGGGTTTGGTTAAAATATGCCAAATTCCGCCAAATACACAAATAAAACCCAACCATACATGCCCACCAATTATATCTTCTAAATCATCTACACTAACAATCCACCCTTCTCCACCAAAAGGAGATTTTAGTAAATAACCAAATATAACACTGGGACTAAGGGTCAAATTGGTAATTTTTCTTACATCTCCCCCCCCAGGGGCCCAGGTATCATATACACCGCCAAAATAAAGAGCCTTGAGTACTAGAAGAAAAGCACCTAGACCTAACAAAATTAAGTGAATACCCAAAATTGTAGTCATTTTATTTCTATCTTTCCAGACATAACCAAAGAATGGAAAAGATTCCTCAAGAGTCTCGGGTCCCAGAAGCGCGTGATAAATGCCACCGAAGCCTAAGACTGCGGAGGAAATTAGGTGAAGTACGCCAGATACAAAGTACGGAAAAGTATCTAGAACTTCCCCCCTGGCCCTACTCCCCAACCTAGAGTAGCTAAGTGTGGAAGTAAAATCAACCCTTGTTCATACATGGGCTTTTCTGGTACGAAATGGGCCACTTCAAATAGGTTCATTGCTCCGGCCCAGAATACGATTAATCCGGCATGAGCTACATGAGCTCCAAGCAGTTTACCGGACAAATTGATAAGTCTGGCATTCCCAGCCCACCAAGCAAAGCCGGTGGTTTCTTGGTCACGACCAGCTAAAACGAAAGTTCCATTAAAGAGCGTTTCCACGTGGTAGAACCTCCTCAGGGAATATAAGATTTTCATGAGGCTGATCCTGAGCTGCCATCCACGCACGAATACCCTCGTTTAAAAGAATATTTTTGGTGTAGAAAGTCTCAAATTCAGGATCTTCCGCTGCACGGATTTCCTGGGAAACAAAGTCATAGGCACGTAAGTTCAGAGCCAAGCCAACTACGCCAATAGCACTCATCCATAAACCGGTGACGGGTACAAATAGCATAAAGAAATGTAACCAACGTTTATTGGAAAAAGCAACACCAAAGATTTGGGACCAAAAGCGGTTAGCAGTGACCATTGAATAAGTTTCTTCAGCTTGAGTTGGGTTAAAAGCACGGAAGGTATTTGCACCATCACCGTCCTCAAATAGAGTGTTTTCTACGGTCGCTCCATGAATAGCGCATAGCAGAGCCGCACCTAATACTCC
Organism: Triticum urartu; assembly: GCF_056163025.1. Lineage (NCBI taxonomy): Eukaryota > Viridiplantae > Streptophyta > Magnoliopsida > Poales > Poaceae > Triticum > Triticum urartu. Next base: position 24,865 of record NW_028261160.1, on the reverse strand, counting down.
GGCAACTCCCATCATATGAAATGGGTTCAACGTCCAATTATGAAATCCTTGGAAGAAAAGGATGAATCGAAATATCGCTGCTACGCCAAAACTCGGCGCAAAGAACCAACCAGATTGCCCCAGTGGATAAATAAGGAATACAGAAACAAAAACAGCAATTGGACCAGAGAATGAGATTGCATTATAAGGCCGCAATTGAACAGACCGAGCAAGTTCAAATTGGCGTAACATGAAACCTATTAGTGCAAAAGCCCCGTGGAGAGCTACAAAAGTCCATAGACCGCCTAATTGACACCAACGAGTAAAATCTCCTTGTGCTTCGGGCCCCCATAGTAGCAACAAAGAGTGTGCTAAACTATTGGCAGGGGTAGAAACTGCTGCGGTTAAGAAATTACAACCTTCCAAATAGGAACTAGCCAATCCATGGGTATACCAAGAAGTTACAAAAGTTGTCCCTGTAAACCAACCCCCTAAAGCGAAATAAGCACAAGGAAAGAGCAATAGGCCAGACCATCCTACAAAAACGAAACGGTCCCTTCGTAACCAGTCATCCATAGTATCAAATAGATCATTTTCTTCTTTAGGAATTCTACCAAGGGCTATAGTCATAGTGATCCTCCTATTCAATTACTTCAACCATTTCCGAGCACCTCATATCACTTTCCAAGGCATATGATAGTTTTATTATCTGTGGACGATTTCTTTCTCGTTCAATGCCCTTTTTCAATGGTCTCGAAGAGAGAAATTTCCCATTTTTATCTATGGAGTCACAGTCACAACCGAGGTCGTGGTAAATCCATGAATTTGATTCGATTTGTTTTTCTTATACTATTTATTTGTTTTTCTTATACTATAGAAATAGAAATAAATTGTTTTTCTTATACTATAGAAAGAAATAAACCTTTGAATTCAGCATTATTCCAAGACTCCTATTTCAAAGTCTATCTTTTAAGGGAAAAATGCAAATAAAAGTAACCCTTCTTTTCCCATTCCCTCTCTATTGCATGGGTGGAAGAACTAAAATAATAGAGGATTCTGAAAAAAAAAAATGGACCTTCGAAATCCAATTTTATGTGTAGCGCAAAGGAGTTGCGATTTCTTCTTATTCCTATAGAACATCTAGTAACAAGAATATGAAATCGTAAATAGCGAAAAATTCTTGTCTTGCGCGGTCTAAGTCTAAGGAAATAAAAAAAATTCGCTTATACAATTTCATCTACATCGAATTTATATATCAGAATAGCGGATAGAGGCATCATTAAAGGAGTCAGGTCTACTTACTTTATGCTTCTTTCCAATTTTATGGTGGATTTGATAAGAACCCTTTTTGCTTTCTTGATAAATAATCGACAAAAAAAGCGTTTTTTTTATATAACCTGCTTGTTTTATTATAATTATAACAAGTCCTATATGGAAATGCCCGCTAAAGAGAAAATCTATTTGATTGTCTCTCGGCCAATATCGATTTTTAGAAAGAAAAAACAAGAATTTTCTTCTTTTTTTATTAACATTAAGAAAAAAGAATATAATTAAAATGGAATTGGCAATATAATTTTTATAGACTTTTGAAAGAAAAAAAAGGGGTTTTTTGCAACCGTTATTTCTTATTTCTTGCCTATATCATATCACGGAAACCTTTCGCTTTGGAACGTGGAGAGATGGCTGAGTGGACTAAAGCGGCGGATTGCTAATCCGTTGTACAATTTTTTTGTACCGAGGGTTCGAATCCCTCTCTTTCCGCTCCCTTGGATCATTTGGGACTTTCGAATTGGAAAGAATTCTGACCCCCGGATTTTCTCATAGATAAATGTACGAAACAAATCCAATAAGAAAAAAAAAAACTGAATTTTTACTCCTCGCGTCCAGGATTCCGTCCTGGGTCATTAGATAAGAATCCAAAGATAAAGAGTGAAACAAAGAATATCACTACTGTATAAACAAAAAGTTTGAGAGTAAGCATTACATAATCTCCAAGATTTTTTTTTAAGGAATAGATTACCAGTTTTTCCTTACCACACGGATCCACTAGGATGGTTTTTTTTTATACCTAAAAATGCAAAAAAGAATTCTTGAAAAAAATTGCAAGAATTCTTTTATAATAAGCACTCTTATCAATAGCAAAAATAGGGTTAGGTGGTTAGGTATTGTGTAGGTACCTTTAGGTACCTGCTCAACCTAGGTGCAGGGGAGTAGAAAGGCTGATCCAAATTTATTGCTGTAGCTACCCATTCAATGTAGAAGAATTTAAATTTTAGAATCGAAGGTTCATAATATAAAAATATAAAACTTCTCGGCTTTTACCCATTTTAAAATTTTTTTGGAATGAACACATCATTCAATTTGGCATACAGAGTACTAAAGATTTCATCGAAAACTTACAGCAGCTTGCCAAACAAAGGCTAATAGAAAAAAGAATAGAGGTATAACAGGCATAATATCCACGATTGGATTGAAAATAGCATAAGCTTCGGGTAATTTGGCAAAGAAAAAACTAGTAGGATAAAGAACAGAATTAAAACAGATACAGGTTAAACTAAGTATATTAGGCATAACAAGCATTTCATTCTTGTAGAGTAAATAATTGGATTTTTCTTGAGTTATTTTTTTAAGGGAAAGAAGGAAAAGGCAGATTCAAAATCTTTTTTCTTCGGACTTTCCCAAACACAAAATACCTCCTTGTATTCGCACTCTCAAATGAGAGTGGAATAAATTCGACTTTCATATAATATCTTAATAGAATTCCATGTAATGATCAATGCATTTTTTTGATTCTATATTATCCGCATGTGTAGAATACTAGCAAGAGAATATCCCTCCTTTTTTATGTAATTGAAATGGTATTGACGAATAACAAATAAACATACTAGTGTTTATTAGTGTCGCATAAAACCCGAAATGGGGCGTGGCCAAGTGGTAAGGCAGCGGGTTTTGGTCCCGTTACTCGGAGGTTCGAATCCTTCCGTCCCAGATTGTTTCTGATGAAACAAACGGTGAAATCATATAGTATTCCGTACGAGACAAAAGTTTATTAAAGAGAATAATGATATCTTATTCTTTCTCAGAAAACATAATAAAGTCTTAAGTCCAGTCAAATTGACTATCTTTATTTTCATGAAAAAATGGGATCTATCAAGCACATTCAGGATATGCCTCTACTATAAAATCACTTAGTCATATTTTTTTCTTCCTTTTGGTATTCGAGTTGAAGAAGTACGAGAATTCTATAACTACCAAAAACTTTCAATCTTTTCATTGGAATAGTTTATTTAGTTATTATAGTTAATTGTTTTTGGTACTGAAAAAATATATTACTACTAGAATTCTAATTCTAGTAATTAAATTAATTAAACTTTTTTGGAGGTTGATAGTTTATTTATTGAGGAAGAGTCAATCCTTCTTTTCTCACTTCAAGATTGATCATCTCGAGCCATCCGTTGAGGGTGGAAATTTAAGAATAAATAAGTTTTAAGCAAACTTGTTTAGTCGTCTTTTTCAAACTATGTTTCATTCATATGATAGAATTTTAATATGGGTTTAAATAAATTGGATCTTGGCGGAGGCTTCCCGGATAAATACTTACTTTCTTTTATCCATATTGCTCCATAGATAGCAAGTTTTAATTAGTATAAAAAAACTAAACCAATGACTATTCATGATTCCATCCATATTGGATCAATTCTCTATACCACTTTGCAATGAAAAGAGGAATGTTTGTTATGGTAAAACTTCGTTTAAAACGATGTGGTAGAAAGCAACGTGCGACTTGAAGGACATGATCGATTGTGGATTTTGCTATCCATCATTTTCCATAGTAATGAAAATGCTCTTGGCTCGACATAGCCTGTTCTATTCGTTCCGAACCAAATTTGCGCTGGGTTTAAGTAACATAGTACACGATGGAGCTCGAGAGGACAGAATTTTTTTTATCAAGGGAAAGAATCTAGGGTTAGTGAAAACTAATAAATTAGGCCAACTTTGTCAGTCTATCCTTAATATAGAAATAAATCGAAAGGTTAAAATAAGAAGAAAGTCCAATAAAAGTATATCAGAATCAATCCCTCTTATTAGATTTCTATAGAAGAGATAAATGCTTTATCGAAGGAAATAAGAAAAAAGGGTATGTTGCTACTCTTTTGAAAGAAAAAAATAGGAATTCCCGAAGTAATGTCTAAACCCAAGGATTTCACAAATCAAAGATAAAGGATTCCAGAACAAGTAAACACAATTTTCAATTGTCTCAACAACAGAGTTGGATTAGAATAAGGAATAAAAGTCAATTCGTTCGAAATGAGACAAAGAAAAGAGTTTAAAGACGACTCAAAAATTTTGGAAGGATTTTGCCTTCGAAGTTTGTCAGGCAAAATTAGCCCACTTGAGTCATGAGTATAAATGAAATTTGTTTTTTCTGTAAGGAAATTAATGCACGTCATAGTCTAATTTCTATTATTATCGACAGAAATTCGAATCATTTTCTCGAGCCGTATGAGGAGAAAACCTCATATACGTTTCTAGGGGGGGGCGTTGTTTATCTACATCTATCCCAATAAGCTGTCTATCGAATCGTTGCAATTGATGTTCGATCTCGAAGAGAAGGAAGAGATCTTCAAAAAGTAGGTTTTTATGATCCGATAAAGAATCAAACTTGTTTAAATGTTCCAGCTATTCTCTATTTCCTTGAAAAGGGTGCTCAACCAACAAGAACTGTTTATGATATTTTAAGGAAGGCAGAATTCTTTAAAGAAAAAGAAAGAACTTTGAGTTAATTGAAGAACTAAATGAATCAAAAAATAGGATAGGAGAAGATTATTAGTATTCCTAGTTGTCTAATTATTTAGACACAATTTACCTCTTTTTTAATCCTATTTGGATTTATATTATATCGTGCCAATCCAACATAAGCCCCTATTTTATTTACTTTTTCTATCTAATTTGTTTTCTTACCATTGTATTTCCATTGACAAAGGTCTATTGAACAAATAGAATTTGTAGATAGATGGGTCTCTTTATCCTCACTCCATATTCAATTTTTCCGCCTACACTTCGCTCAAATGATAAGGGTGTTCCTCTTGCATGTATTCTCATACAATATAATATATATTTTTTATAATATATATTTTTTGTTAATAAAAATCGCTAAAAATAAGGAGAATTTGGCCATCGTGATTAGGGTCGCTCTTTTTTTAACTTTACTTTAGTGGAATTTCACCGGACCTGTTCGTTTTGGCATTTGAGTGTTTTTCATGGTCGATAAAAAAAATCTTTTGATGTCTTGCTAGTTCAATGTTTTGACAGAAGCGCGCGGTGTAATTCCATTGATTTTTGGATTTCGATCGTATCTAAGATCCTTTTTTTATCTGGGTTGCTAACTCAATGGTAGAGTACTCGGCTTTTAAGTGCGACTATGATCTTTTACACATTTGGATGAAACAACAAATTCGTCCAGACTCTTGGTAGAGTCTAGAAGACCACGACTGATCCTCAAAGGTAATGAATGGAAAAAATAGCATGTCGTAATAAAATCAATCTTTTTTGAATGGAATCCAAAATTACGATTTTCTGGGTCTAATGAATAAATGGATAGAGCCTGGCTCCAATTCTGGTAAAATAAAAAGCAACGAGCTGAACTTCCTAATTGGAATGATTCCCCGCTCTAATTAGACGTTAAAAATAGATTAGTGCCGGATGCGGGGAAAGGTTGGGTTTTCCTATGAGTGGACCCTTTATTTTTTCTTTTTTTTTTTAGAAATCCTAATTATTCTTGATTATGGATTGAATAAGGGATGTTATGGATTGAATGTGTAAAAGAAGCAGTATATTGATAAAGAGGCTGTATTCCAAAGTCAAAAGAGCGATTGGCCTGCAAAAATAAAAAACTTGTTCTGTTCTTTTTTTTTAATTAGAACAAACATAAACTAATTGGGTAGAAAAGGAGCAGAAAAAGATCTGTGGATTAGACTCCCTTTCTTTCCAGGGTTTGTATTAAAAATGCAACACCCTGTTCTGACCATATTGCACTATGTATCATCATTCGATAAACCGAGAAATGCTTCTTCTCTCTGATTCAAGTAGAAATACAAATGGAAAAATTCGAAGGGTATTCAGAAAAACATAAATCTCGTCAACAATACTTTGTCTACCCACTTCTCTTTCAGGAATATATTTATGCATTTGCCCACCATTATGGATTAAATGGTTCTGAACCTGTGGAAATAGTTGTTAGTTGTAATAACAAGAAATTTAGTTCACTACTTGTGAAACGTTTAATTATTCGAATGTATCAGCAGAATTTTTTGGATAACTCGGTTAATCATCCTAACCAAGATCGATTATTGGATTACAAAAATTATTTTTATTCTGAGTTTTATTCTCAGATTCTATCTGAAGGGTTTGCGATCGTTGTGGAAATCCCATTCTCGCTACGGGAATTTTTTTGTCTGAAAGAAAAAGAAATACCAAAGTTTCAGAATTTACGCTCTATTCATTCAATATTTCCCTTTTTAGAAGACAAATTTTTGCATTTGGATTATCTATCACATATAGAAATACCCTATCCTATCCATTTGGAAATCCTGGTTCAACTCCTTCAATACCGTATCCAAGATGTTCCATCTTTGCATTTATTGCGATTCTTTCTCAACTATTATTCGAATTGGAATAGTTTTATTACTTCAATGAAATCCATTTTTTTTTTTCAAAAAGAAAATAAAAGACTATTTCAATTCCTATATAACTCTTATGTATCAGAATATGAATTTTTTTTGTTGTTTCTTCGTAAACAATCTTCTTGCTTACCATTAGCATCTTCTGGAACTTTTCTGGAACGAATCCACTTTTCTAGGAAGATGGAACATTTTGGGATAATGTACCCTGGTTTTTCTCGGAAAACCCTATGGTTCTTTATGGATCCTCTTATGCATTATGTTCGATATCAAGGAAAGGCAATTCTTGCATCAAAAGGCACTTTTTTTTTGAAGAAGAAATGGAAATGCTACCTTATCAATTTCTGGCAATATTATTTCTGTTTTTGGACTCAGCCGCGAAGAATCCATATAAACCAATTAGCAAACTCTTGCTTCGATTTTATGGGGTACCTTTCAAGTGTACAAAAAAGTTCTTTGTTAGTAAGGAATCAAATGCTGGAGAATTCATTTCTAATAGATACTCGAATGAAAAAATTCGATACCATAGTCCCCGCTACTCTCCTCATAGGATACTTATCAAAAGCTCAATTTTGTACTGGATCGGGGCATCCTATTAGTAAACCCATTTGGACAGATTTATCAGATTGGGATATTCTTGATCGATTTGGTCGGATATGTAGAAATCTTTTTCATTATCATAGTGGATCTTCGAAAAAACGGACTTTGTATCGACTAAAGTATATACTTCGACTTTCATGTGCTAGAACTTTAGCTCGTAAACATAAAAGCACGGTACGAACTTTTATGCAACGATTGGGTTCGGCATTTTTAGAAGAATTTTTTATGGAAGAAGAGCAAGTTTTTTCTTTGATGTTCACCAAAACAACTCTTTTTTCTTTCTGTGGATCACACACTGAGCGTATTTGGTATTTGGATATTATACGTATCAATGACCTGGTCAACCCTCTTAATTAATCATTAGACGAAATTAAGAAACAGGAAAGGGTTGATAAATGATCAAGAAAAAACTTTTCTATTTTTCATTCTGAAATGTTCTTTTTATTATAATAAAGAGTAGGTGAATCAACTTACTAATTAAAAAAATTAGTAGAACTTCCTCTTTGGAATAGAAATTGGCTATTTCTACATAGGGAAAGTCGTGTGCAATGAAAAATGCAAGCACGATTTGGGGAGGGATTTTTCTCTATTGTAACAAGGAAGAATTATCTACTCCATCCGACTAGTTCCGGGTTCGAGTCCCGGGCAACCCATATAGAAAAGACCCATCAAAGTTTTTCACTTTGACTCACTTCATTTACAAATACAAAATTATTGGTTTGGTTAATTTAGTTATATGGATAGCTAATCTTTGGGCTGACTTGGTTGACATTGGTATATAGTCTATGTTATACTGTTAAATAACAAGCCTTCTATTATCTATATTCTAGTTAATACGTGTGCTTGGGAGTCCTTGCAATTTGAATAAACCAAGATCTTACCATGACTGCAATTTTAGAGAGACGCGAAAGTACAAGCCTGTGGGGTCGCTTCTGCAACTGGATAACTAGCACTGAAAATCGTCTTTACATCGGATGGTTCGGTGTTTTGATGATCCCTACCTTATTGACCGCAACTTCTGTATTTATTATCGCCTTCATCGCTGCCCCTCCAGTAGATATTGATGGTATTCGTGAGCCTGTTTCTGGTTCTTTACTTTATGGAAACAATATTATCTCTGGTGCTATTATCCCTACTTCTGCGGCGATCGGATTGCACTTTTACCCAATTTGGGAAGCTGCCTCTGTTGATGAGTGGTTATACAATGGTGGTCCTTATGAGCTAATTGTTCTACACTTCTTACTTGGTGTAGCTTGTTATATGGGTCGTGAGTGGGAACTTAGTTTCCGTCTGGGTATGCGTCCTTGGATTGCTGTTGCATATTCAGCTCCTGTTGCAGCTGCTACTGCTGTTTTCTTGATTTACCCTATTGGTCAAGGAAGCTTTTCTGATGGTATGCCTTTAGGAATCTCTGGTACTTTCAACTTTATGATTGTATTCCAGGCAGAGCACAACATCCTTATGCATCCATTCCACATGTTAGGTGTAGCTGGTGTATTCGGCGGTTCCCTATTCAGTGCTATGCATGGTTCCTTGGTAACCTCTAGTTTGATCAGGGAAACTACTGAAAATGAATCCGCTAATGAGGGTTACAAATTTGGTCAAGAGGAAGAAACTTATAATATTGTGGCTGCTCATGGTTATTTTGGCCGATTAATCTTCCAATATGCTAGTTTCAACAACTCTCGTTCTTTACACTTCTTCTTGGCTGCTTGGCCTGTAGTAGGAATCTGGTTCACTGCTTTAGGTATTAGTACTATGGCTTTCAACCTAAATGGTTTCAATTTCAACCAATCTGTAGTTGATAGTCAAGGTCGCGTTATTAATACTTGGGCTGATATCATCAACCGTGCTAACCTTGGTATGGAAGTAATGCACGAACGTAATGCTCACAACTTCCCTCTAGACTTAGCTGCTGTTGAAGTTCCATCTATTAATGGATAAGGTTTTTCTGCTAACATATAAGAATTTTTGAAGACAGAAATACCCAATATCTTGTTCTAGCAAGATATTGGGTATTTCTGTCTTTATTTTGAATCTTTTTTTCTTCTTAATCTTTCTATTCAGAATTCAGTTAACGACGAGATTTAGTATCCTTTCTTGCATTTTCATAACTCGTGAAATGCCGAGTAGGCACGAATTCCCCCAATTTGCGACCTACCATAGGATTTGTTATGTAAATAGGTATATGTTCCTTTCCATTATGAATCGCGATTGTATGGCCAACCATTGTGGGTAGAATGCTAGATGCCCGGGACCACGTTACTATTGTTTCTTTCTCCTCCTTCATATTGACCTTTTCTATCTTTGCCAATAAATGATGAGCTACAAAAGGATTCGTTTTTTTTCGTGTCACAGCTGATTACTCCTTTTTTCCTTTTTAAAGAGTGGCATTCTATGTCCAATATCTCGATCGAAGTACGGAGGTCAGAATAAATAGAATAATGATCAATGGAAAAAAGAAAAAAATCCTTTAGCTGGATAAGGGGCGGATGTAGCCAAGTGGATCAAGGCAGTGGATTGTGAATCCACCATGCGCGGGTTCAATTCCCGTCGTTCGCCCATCGCATTATTGCAAATTCCAAAAATGCAATTTTCCATATTCCTAGTTACGTATTTACTTACGGCGACGAAGAATAAAACTATCGCTATATTTTTTCCTTTTCCTAGTTCTTCTTCCAAGCGCAGGATAACCCCAAGGGGTTGTGGGTTTTTTTCTACCAATGGGAGCTTTCCCTTCACCGCCCCCATGGGGGTGGTCCACAGGGTTCATAACTACCCCTCTTACTACGGGGCGTTTACCTAGCCAACACTTAGATCCGGCTCTACCCAAACTTTTTTGGTTCACCCCAACATTACCCACTTGTCCGACTGTTGCTAAGCAGTTTTGGGATACTAAACGGACCTCCCCAGATGGTAATCTTAAAGTGGCCGATTTACCCTCTTTTGCAATGAGTTTCGCTACAGCACCTGCTGCTCTAGCTAATTGCCCACCCCTTCCACGTGTGATTTCTATGTTATGCATGGCCGTGCCTAAGGGCATATCGGTTGAAGTAGATTCTTCTTTTCTCTCAAAAAACCCCTTCCCAAACTGTACAAGCTTCTTCCAAAGCATACGGCTTTCTAGATGTATATGACGATCTCTAGACAGATGGATCTTATATGAATCATATGATGAAGTACCACATGAGTGGATATATAGGAAAGGAATCCAAATCTGCCGAATCGCTCATGTTATGATCTTCTACATCCTAGGTCTCTGCGTTCCGTCATCTGGCTTATGTTCTTCATGTAGCATTCAGATCGAATGACTCTATGAAATTACGTCGATACTTCCACATATTATGGGTAACGTAGGAGACATCCCTATTTTCCCCCGGGGGTCTTAATTACCACTGCTTAGCTTTCAATTTGCCTCTGACCATCAAATTAAATGTGAATAACCCGTCCTCCTCTCTTTGAAACAAGGGGCGCTTCCGGTTCTGTGCGTGCTTCAAACAATTTTGTCTTCTCCATATTACCATATCTCTAGAGCCAATAATTTTCTATGAGGAACTACTGAACTCAATCACTTGCTGCCGTTACTCAACAGTTTTCTGTTGAGGTCTATCCCGTAGAGGTAGTCAAATTGGATCAGTGATCGATTTCTAGGTTTCGTCGTAAACCTAATTGGTTACTTCCAATTACGTAAATCAATAGTTCAAACCGCACTCAAAGGTAGGGCATTTCCCATTGATATAGGAACTTTTGTACCAGAAACAATAGTATCTCCAATTATAGCCCCTCTGGGATGTAAAATATATCTCTTCTCACCATCCCCATAGTGTATGAGACAAATGTATGCATTTCGATTAGGGTCGTATTCTATGGTTACGATTCTACCAGATATGTCTTTTTGATTCCGTCGAAAATCTATTTTACGGTATAGGCGCTTATGACCTCCCCCTCTATGCCTTGCGGTAATGATTCCTCTGGAATTACGACCTTTACCACAACGGTGCCGTCCATGGATCAAATTATTTCGTGGATTGGATTTCACTTGCCTGTCTACGGTTCCCTTGCGTGTGCTCGGGATAGGTGTTTTGTATAAATGTTTCGCCGTATTATTAAGTATTCTCCTTTAGTTTTTTTCTCTATCTAGAAGTGGAATAGAATAACCCGGTTGAAGGGTAATGATCATACGTCTGTAATGCATTGTATGGCCCAGAATAGGTCCTATTCTTCTACCTTTTCCAGGTAGTCGATGGCTATTCACAGCTACCACCTTAACACCAAAGAAGAGTTCGACCCAATGCTTTATTTCTGTCTTAGTGAATCCCGATTCGACATTAAAAGTATATTGATTCTTTCCCAATAAACGAAGACTTTTTTCTGTAAATACTGCGTATTTGATTCCATCCATAAATCGACTTTCCCTCCTATGCTCTGAGTTCCAGTATCGATAAGAATTCGAGTTCTTATTGTTCTTATGTTATGGTATGAATATACCATACCAATTCGTTATGTATGGATGATGGATGAGATTCCATGGATAGAGAGCCAGTTCCAATAGACTTATGGAATGTTCCCGTTCGTGTGCATCCAGCAGGAATTGAACCCGCAAATTTACCAATTATGAGTTGGGCGCTTTAACCATTCAGCCATGGATGCTTAACAGGGATCATCGTACATCGTAAATAACCAATTTTCATATAGAAAGACATATCATAGAAAAATGAAATCGAAAATATTCCGAGATGGCAAATATTCGGAGATGACTATGAAAACACCTCTCTGGATCCTCGAATTGAAAGAGAGATTGAGAGGGATCAAGAATCCTAATTCTCGCTATTTGGAATGGATCCAATTCTATTGAGTCTGACTCATAGTGATCATTTCTCTTTAGCAAAGAATGACCTTGGTTATCAAAGGATTGAACAACCGGGATCCATTTACTTATGATACCTAGTTGGCATTGATAACAAGGATCTAATGAATTATGAGTTTAATAGATCCTCTTTAGCAGAAAGACGTATATTCCTTGCTCATTATCAGACAATCACTTATTCCCAAACCTCGTGTGGGACTAATCGTTTTCATTTACCATCTCATGGAAAACCCTTTTCG
>NW_028261159.1:0-33908 GCF_056163025.1 Triticum urartu | reverse complement strand
ACTGGGCTTGAAATTGCTTTTCGTTCTCATAGTTACGAAACGGTAAGAAAGATAAAATACGAGCCTGTTTTATAGCAAGAGTAATTAATCGTTGTTGTTTCAAGGTTAATCTATTTATTCGTCTCGATAATATTTTTCCTTGTTCACTAATAAATCTATTAATTAAACTCATGTTTCTATAATCAATTCGATCTCCCGGGCCAATCCGGGGACGCCTACGAAAAGGTTGTTTAGATTTACGAAAAGGTTGCTTGAATTTACGAAAAGTTTGCTTGGATTTACGAAAGGGTTGCTTGGATTTATTAAAAGTTTGCTTGGATTTACTAAAGGGTTGCTTAGATTTAAGAAAAGGTTGTTTAGATGTATACATGATTTATTCCTTATTTAAAATTTGAAAATTTGAAAATTCACTTCTTTATTTTATTAATTTAGGATCCAGAAGAAGTAGTTTTTCTTTGATCCATATCTTATTTGATTCATATTATAGTATATGAATACCCTCTATACATATGAAATAATATCTACCGGAAATCAGATGAGTTGATTTGTATTTTGTATTCTATACTATGTTTTCTTTATATATTAAATATGAAGTTCTTACTCTTTCTGTTGTTTGGAAAGATCAAACACACGATGTTCCTATTTCTTTATTTCGTGATGAGTCGTATGCTTGCGACAATAACGACAAAATTTTTTGAATTCTAATTGTCCGGGTGTATTGTGGCGATTCTTTTGAGTACTATATCTAGAAATCCCCGTCGATTCCTCATTGGCACCTTTTCGAACACAACTGATGCATTCCAAAATAACTCTGATTCTAACATCTTTTCCCTTGGCCATGAACCTCCTTTTCTTTTTGGATTGACTTAACTTAATTCTTCTACTTATTCTTTTATTCTTCTATTTTGAATCCGAAGAAGAAGAATAAAATTCATTAGAATAATTTTTTTTTATTCTTTAATTAAGTAATAAAAAAATAGAGAAATAATTAAAGAATACAATCCTTGTCGAATTAGCAAAGATTTTGGTTCGAAATCCTTTCATTTAATTAGCCAGCCCCGCCTTTTCTATGCTCTGATTTCTGAGGCCTTATTTAGCTTGGGTACCCCTTTAAATTGAATTTCTATTTTCAAAAATGGGGTTTACCAAATTTTTAATGACTCTGAGGTTCAACCCAATCCATCTTTTCTTTCTTTTTCCTTCCGATACTAAAAAAAGATTGAAAAGGATCAAATTTTGTCATATCACGAAGAAATCTATCCCTCCCATAGCAATAACTAGAATTAAAAAAAAAGGGAATGACAAAGCATCTGGGAATAAACGATTAATTTCTATCAATAAACCTGCTAAAGCACCAAACCATAGAGTACTTAGCACGGGTGCTACAGAGAGATATGTTTTTATATCCCGCATTGAAAATCCTCCTTCCTTGTTGGAATACATATATGATCATAAACTCTTGCCCAAGATTGTTATGCTATATATAAAATGAACCATATCGACGAAATTTTCCTATCCCTAAAAAAGAAAAAGATGACCCCTTCTTCCTATATATTACCAAGGAAAAGTAATCCTTCTTTTATAGGCGAAATTATATTGGATTTTATATGTATATAATTCCTTAATTATATGAGACCAAAAAGAAGAAATGACACGAGGGTTCTATATATAGATAGAGAAAGAAAGAAGAAGAAAATTATGATGTGGAAAAGAAGACAGGAATTGTGTACAATGGCATTGTACAACAATTTAATTTGGAAAAGGATGTAGCGCAGCTTGGTAGCGCGTTTGTTTTGGGTACAAAATGTCACAGGTTCAAATCCTGTCATCCCTACCTATTACTTCTTTCTTCTTTATAGGCAGTAGCGACGAGATCAATTAAAGTAAAGTGGGTATAACTTGAATTTGTGGAGACTATACGTACGTGAGATACATTAGGAATAGAAAAAGATTTTCTTTTTGAATGAATGAAAGCGCTCTTAGTTCAGTTCGGTAGAACGCGGGTCTCCAAAACCCGATGTCGTAGGTTCAAATCCTACAGAGCGTGATTCCATCTATTTTATGTCGAAGCAGAGTAAAATAACTTAACAAAATTGAATTGTAACTCCAATTTCAATTTGACCTCCTCTCTGGTCTGGAGGAGGTCAATCAAAAAAAAAAAATGACTCAATCAAAGATCCAACTGATCCCCACGCCTGTATTGCAAATACGCAGTCACGAATAATCCCGCTAAAGTAATAGGAATTAGGCCTAAGACGATTCCAAATAGAAAAACTTCAATCATTTCGATTTGTTCGAGGGGATAAAAAAAGAGGTACGATCTATCCCTAAATAGTACTCTAAATTATCCACGAATCTCAATGACCAAGAAAAGAATTCCTAATTAGTCTGGAAAAGAGTCGTAGAATGCCAGGAATCCCAAAGAAAGATTTTTCTTTTCTGAATTATAATTATTCAGTCAATTCAAATAAGGCGTATCTTGTTCAAGCCAATAAATAGAGCTGGGGTTATAGTTAAAGCAGCCAGTAGAAAACCAAAATAACTAGTTAAAGTAAGCATGAAAGAGTTAAATTCCATTTATTTTTTTTTACTACACTACATATGTTGGTAAAGCATTTACCTAAGTTATGGAAAATTCATAATTCATCAGTTATTTTAGATAATACTAAAAAACAAGATAGAGTAAGATACAGAAGTGTAAAAGAAAGTGGATTCATCAGATGATACATGAGTCCCTAATTCCGAATCAAGAGATTTGTTGTGGAATTTGTCAATTGAGTAAAGTAATAATATTAAGAACTAGATCATCTAACCCCATTGAATGAAAAAAAGAAATTCAATTTTCAGGGAAATTTTTGAATAAGAGATAAATAAACAATTGAATTTGAAAAAAAAAACTTCTTTCTATTTTGGATAATTTCTTTTTCAATAGGACCCTCTTTTTGGAGTGAACGATCGAATATTCCCCTATTCCTTCTTATTTTAACTGATTGTATTCCATATGGAATAAGAGGAGAACAAAAGCATTCCACGACCTGCCAAGGGGCTGTTAAAAAAAAAAAAAAAAGAAAGCTCTTCCTTGAATTTACTTTATTTTTATTCCTTTTTCGAACTCCAACCAAAGTAGATTCGAAGACGAGTCACTTCAATTATCCTTTTAAGTTCTATTCTATCTTCTGTCTTTCCCTATTTCATCTCGTAAAGTTCCGCGCTCGCAGTTTGGTCAAGAAAGTTAGACCTAATCCAACAAACAATACAAGGATGAATTACGAATTATGAAAGGATAGATTTCACATATACTTGTCCTTGTATTGTGTCAGTATGAGAATATCCTTCCTAAATTATTTATCCAAACCTATTGATCATTAACTTAGATTTTCCCAAGATTTTGGCTGCTATTCCGAATTACTCTATTATTCCGAAGCCAATGAAAAGTAAGTAGAACCTACAAAAATGGGGTTTTCTATTGATGCCTTGAATAACATATAGCTTACCTATAGACAAAAAAAAAATAAAAAAGTAATTATGTTTCGGAACCAGGCAAAACCAGATTGCTGTGCCATAGGAAGGATAGCTATACTAATTCGGTATACTCAAAATACACCTTTGGTACAAAATTGACAATCTCACAAGGATGAAATATCAGTAATTTTCTATTTACTGGTCGATCCCATCTTTTACGGAATCAATTCCTTTTTTGAATGTACAAAAATTTTGGGAGTTCAGCATGTCTGGAAGCACGGGAGAACGTTCTTTTGCTGATATTATTACCAGTATTCGATACTGGGTTATTCATAGCATTACTATACCTTCCCTATTCATTGCGGGTTGGTTATTTGTCAGTACGGGTTTAGCTTATGACGTGTTTGGAAGTCCTAGGCCAAACGAGTATTTCACGGAAAGCCGACAAGGAATTCCGTTAATAACCGACCGTTTTGATTCTTTAGAACAACTCGATGAATTTAGTAGATCCTTTTAGGAGGCCCTCAATGACCATAGATCGAACCTATCCTATTTTTACAGTGCGATGGCTGGCTATTCACGGACTAGCTGTACCTACTGTTTTTTTCTTGGGATCAATATCAGCAATGCAGTTCATCCAACGATAAAACAAATTCCAACTATAGAACTATGACACAATCAAACCCGAATGAACAAAATGTTGAATTGAATCGTACCAGTCTATACTGGGGTTTATTACTCATTTTTGTACTTGCTGTTTTATTTTCCAATTACTTCTTCAATTGAGAGAAAGAAAGAGACTAATAAGAATTCTCTTATCCCATTTGGAAGGATACCATCCTTATAACTACCCATGACTGTTTTTGTCTCTAGCATGACCAATTGATAAAATGTGGAGGAAAGTAGGGGAAATGGCCGATACTACTGGAAGAATTCCTCTTTGGCTGATAGGTACTGTAGCTGGTATTGCTGTGATTGGTTTAGTAGGTGTTTTCTTTTATGGTTCATATTCTGGATTGGGTTCATCTCTATAGTAATCGGAGGGACCAGATTGTAAACATGAAAAAGTAGGAGCTTAGCGGGTCCTTACCCCCCTTTATCTGATTAGAGCGGAAAGGACCCGCGGAATTTTTATTTTACTCTTATAACGCGAATTGAATCTATTCGATTCACTCTTATGAAGCAACAAGAAAAAGAGATCACTCGAGGATCCAATATCTTATTCCACGAAGGAAGTATCCTGAAAATCCTTGATTTAGTTTCGAGTAATAAACTAATAAAACCTTAATCAAAACTATTCAACTAGCCTAAAAATAAAAAAACCTTCAATGGAAGAGTTTACTTTTTTTTTGCAAAATTTCTGTAAATTTGAAGTTGAACTTAATTAAACAAGCCAAGCAATTTGCTCACAATCACAAGAAATTTTTCCCCCGCCATATTTTCTTCCCCTCTGTTTGTCCACTACCTCGGCTAAACCTAAGCAAAAGAAAAAGAGGTCCAAGAGACAGACCCGAATAAAGAAGAAATAGTAATCTTTGACGAATTAGGAAGAAAAAGGATTCTTATTTTGATACAAGAAGAATCGGCACAAGAAAAAGGCTTTTTCTTGTGCCGAATAGACGATTAAGAAGACCTGCAATCCCTCCGAAAAAGAAGAAATTTTAATTTGATTGTTCTCGCCTTTGCCTTGGATTCTCTTCTTTTGCATGGGATATAAATAAGGAATTCCAGACATCTCATAAACAAAAAGCAGTCTAAACAAAAAAAGGATTTCCAAAATAGATCATAGATAATTCTAGCAATTGCCAATAAATCGAGGCTTTTTACCAACTTGATGGTAAGAAATCCCGGGACCTAGAAATTCATTTCGTACAATTGAACCTTTTCAAACTGTTTCTTTTTGAGAACCAAAAAAACTTGTGCCAAAATAACGGATGCGAAGAAGAACAAAAGGCCTTGGACACGTAATGGATCCTGAAGCACGATTTCTGCGTCCCCCTGACCAAAACCTCCCACATTAGGATTGCTTGTTAATGGTTGATCAAGCTTGATGGATTCCCCCTCTGAAACAAGAAGTTCTGGTCCGGGAGGTATAATATCAATCACTTGGCGTCCATCTGATGCATCAACTATGGATATTTCATACCCCCCCTTTTCTTTACGTAGTATTTTTCTTACTATACCTGTTGACGTAGCATTATAGACTGTATTGTTACTCTTGCTACCATCAGGATAGATCTGTCCTCTTCCTCGGTTTCCCCCTACATATATGGGATATTTTAAGAAATGAGCATCTTTCTTCGTAGCAGGATCAGGGGAAAGAATGGGAAAGACAATTTCACTATATTTCTTACCGGGAACAGGGCCTATCACAAGAATGTTTTTTTTATCGGGACGATAACTCTGAAAAGCAAGATTTCCTATCTTTTCTTTTAACTCAGGGGAAATACGATCGGGCGGCGCTAATTCGAATCCCTCGGGCAAAATAAGAACAGCACCTACATTCAACCCTCCCTTTTTTCCATTAGCAAGAACTTGTTTCAATTGCATATCATAAGGAATTCGAAGAACTGCTTCAAATACAGTATCGGGAAGCACAGCTTGGGGAACTTCAATATCGACGGGCTTGCTAGCTAAATGGCAATTGGCACATACAATTCGTCCAGTTGCTTCTCGTGGGTTTTCATAACCCTGCTGCGCAAAAATGGGATATGCATTTGAAATAGATGTCCGAGTTATTACGTATATCATGATCGATACAGAAATCGATCGAGTTATCTGTTCCTTTACCCAAGAAAAAGTATTTCTATTTTCCATGTCCAATCGCAGATCCCAGAATTTCTACAATAAATTAGATAGGTAGCTAAGCTAATCTAGTTCCCTATACACGAATCTGTTGTCATTCTACTGCAACAGTTGTACTGCAATGATGAATACCTTAAAGTAGGTATAAATAGAAAGAATTTTGCTAAAATGGAAAAGGGCTTTCTTTCTAAAAAAAGATGCTTGCTAATTTGATTAATATTAATATCGGGAGATCAAATGAATTTATGCTTCACTAATTGAATGATAAATGACTACAAGCGAAGGAGATAGACGATTTAAACAAAAAAAGACCCAAAATTTCAAACATGTATCTAGAATTACTGGAAAACTACAAACAAAAATAGTGAAAATAAGCTCGTTAGGAGCCCATCCAAAATCGTTGTAGACCCAACGAATTACTAGTTCCCAACCACGGGTGGAGTGAAATCCAACAAAAAAATCAGTAACTAAAAGAATAAAAAAAGCTTTTATTGAGTCATTTAAATTATAGAAGAATTCCTGAACCCAAGAATTCAAAATGACAAGTTCCTCTTTACCCAGAAAAAAAGAACCACTTAGAATAGCCAAACAGATTATATTTGTCGAGAAATGCAAAATGGTATGGAGATGATCCTCATTATTTATTTTGACCCATTGTATTATTTCCTTGTGTATTCCTGTAGGAGGTTTTTGTACATGTGTCTTTAGTTTCCCTTTTATCATCTCGTCCAAGAGAGAAAGTTCTTCTAATTCTATGAATCTTTCTAGAATCCTTTTCTCTTGAATATCAGTTAAGAGAGTTTCGGATTGCCTGGTATTCCACCAATTCTTAATCCAAAGTTCCAGACATTTGTTAAATGAGGAAGAGACCCCCCAAGGCAAAAGTACGATAAATACAAGATATAGTAAAGAAGGCAATGCTTTCTTTTTTTTCATTTTTGATCTGTAAATGGAGTTGTTAATGAATATGCTTCATTCGCTGACTCTATTCCATTCCCTGACTCTATATGATGATATTTCTATTTCATGATATTTCTATTTCTTTGAAGCAAAAACTCTATAGGTTTGATACCCTGTATCTATTCTTCTTTTTTGTATATTAGTTATTAGTGGAATTTCAGTGCATTGGGTTCTTTCTTAGATCTAGATGGAATGAAATAGTGAAATAGAATAAAAAAAAAGCCCTTTCGGATGAAAAAGGAAGAATAGTATGCGATATATCTAACTTGGATAAAAAAAAATTAAAAGCAAATTTCTCTTATCCTCGTTTGTTCCTTCCTTTAGATAAATACTTAAAAATCCCCTTACAATAACAAATCCAATTTAGAAGGGACTTCCTCCCTGTGTTGAGAAAACTTTTCTTCTTCCAATTCTTCTTTTCTTCATTCAACTCAGTTCAAAAAAGATACCTCAAAATACTTCAATTGGTACGCGCAAGAAATAGGCCAATTCGGCAGCTTTTTGTTCAATTTCTCGTGGAGTAAAAAATTTATCATCAGTACGAGTCAAGGGAATGATCCCCTGGCCCCGGATTTCCATATAAAGAATACGACGAGGATAAAGACCCTCTTTAACCTGAATTCTAATTGATTGGATATCCCGCATAAGGAATCGAAGGAAGACGCGACGTTTTATTCCAGGGAATCCCCAACGAAAAATGCACACTATTCCCTCTTTTCTATCGAATCGGTCATAACCACTACCTACATTCCACAAAATAGTACACCACAAGTAGGAGCTAATGAATAGGCCTGCGATTCCGTAGAAAGACATCACGACCCCCTGCGGAAAAAAAAGAATTTCTTGAGATGGAAGTATAGATATAATATTCTTACCAAGATAACTGGAAATCCCAACCGATAAGAATCCTAGTGAACCTAGAAAAAGAATACAGGCCCAGAAAAAATTACCCCTTTTTCGAGAACCTTTTAGAAGTTCTACCCATATGTGTTCTGATCGCCAATTCATATTAGATATACTAAATCCAGCAGCGGTCGATTGAAATTGAGAGAATAAGCTAAATAATTTTGACTTTACTTTTTTTGATTCTGAAATCGCCTTCAGCAACTAGTACTCCTGTGAAATAATAGGTTAGATACATTGACTTTCTATTCAAAAAATATTCGTTGATTCAATTAAAATAAATAAAATAAAACTCGCTATACCTGGCTCTGCATATTCATGCATTTATGCTCGTAGCCTATATCCGCATCCATAACCGTTTTTCATTTGTGTGTAGAAAGTGTGTGTAGAAAAAGCCACATACCCTACCATATTATATTACTTACACTAAAAAATACTAGACAATCTTATTTTTTTGCACATAAAGAAATAAAGAAGTCATTGCAATTGCCGGAAATACTAAGCCTACTAAAGGCACGAAAATAGAAGGTAAGTTTAAATCCGTCATGGAATAGGTGTCTCAATTCAAATTTACTATTTCTATCTAGTCGAAAAATATCTTAAGATTCTTATGATATAATTAAGTATATCTATTATAAGGAATATTGACTATTGTATTGTATTTTTTATTTTTAGTTTGAAAAATATTCTGTAAAAAAAATGAAAGGATAATAAGAAAATTCCAAAAAAGGAGAACTAATTAAAAAGATTTTATTTTGATTTTCCCATCCTCATGGCCTTTCTATCTTTCTAATCTAATTTGAAATTGGATTCAAAAGAAAGCGGTTAGAATTTACTTCCTGCATACATACTTCTCTAGAAGCGCATACAATAATGCGTGGTAAAGGCGGAAAAATAGTATATTCAATCAAAATCAAAGGGCAAATTATCTTACCTACTATAGATCCCCTACTACCCTCTTAGACTTTAAAAGGCGATATACCACCCAAAGAAAGGGTATGAAAATGCCGGGTGGAGTTAGCTTTTCGACGAAGACCTGTCCCGTGCAGCGAAGCCCTGTTAGTAAGACCCCCCGCAATAATGGATTATAGAAGAATATTATTCCAAATACTCCTCTGGACGCATATAGTAGCATTGCGATTCCGAATCTTTTTTATTTATGAATATGAACAGAAAAAATTCATTGTATCGTTGGGTCGGAGCGGAGGTTTGGTCCAGAAAAATTAGAAACAAAACGTCTACTCTACCGCATTGAAGTCTATAGCGCTGTATTTCCACGAAAGTATAATTCTTACCATCAGGATACGATCCTTTCTTTTGAACTAAACGTCTCTACGATGGGTCCAGGTTCTATGTCCAATCCCAAATCAAGGATTTCTCGCTCTTGATCGGAGTCATAAACTAAAAAAAAACTACCTTTTTATCCTTTTTCTCAAGGTTATAGAAAACTTCCTTATCTAGTTCTAGCATTTTGAAAAAAAAAAAATGCTTCTTTTTTTACACACAGTTCGAGTCACTTGTTGACTCACGATTACGCCTGTTAAAAGTTTCAAACGTCCTCTTTTTTGAAATTGAAAGAGAGTCCTATAAAAAGGTCTAACTTCCAAACTATGTCTTTTTTCATTCATTCTCCTTTAGTTTTTTTCTCTATCTAGAAGTGGAATAGAATAACCCGGTTGAAGGGTAATGATCATACGTCTGTAATGCATTGTATGGCCCAGAATAGGTCCTATTCTTCTACCTTTTCCAGGTAGTCGATGGCTATTCACAGCTACCACCTTAACACCAAAGAAGAGTTCGACCCAATGCTTTATTTCTGTCTTAGTGAATCCCGATTCGACATTAAAAGTATATTGATTCTTTCCCAATAAACGAAGACTTTTTTCTGTAAATACTGCGTATTTGATTCCATTATCATTATCATATGATAATACTATATTTTATTATTTTATTATTTTATTTGTATTTCTTTATTGTATTATACCTTAATATATATATTCTAGATATATAGAATAGACGAATCTCAATTTGTCAAGTCTCATGATCATATCATGATCTATTTTTATTCGGCTCAATCTTTTTTTTCTAAAAAAGATTGAGCCGAGTTTAATTGCAATCAATTAGAAGAATAAAGAAGAATTACTGCATTTCATAACTGATTTTTTTCTCTTTTTATTTCGTTTCTTTTTTATTTATACCTTCTTTATCTTTAGTTTTATCTAGTTAATCAATAGTATCTACCGGCTCGAACTCGAATTTGATCGCCTTCCATACTTCACAAGCTGCGGCTAGTTCAGGACTCCATTTGCAAGCTGCTCGGATAATTTCATTACCTTCGCGAGCAAGATCGCGCCCTTCGTTACGAGCTTGTACACAGGCTTCTAAAGCCACTCGATTAGCTGCTGCACCAGGTGCATTTCCCCAAGGATGTCCTAAAGTTCCTCCACCAAATTGTAATACAGAATCGTCCCCAAAGATTTCGGTCAGAGCTGGCATATGCCAAACATGAATACCACCTGAAGCTACCGGTATAACACCTGGCATGGATACCCAGTCCTGAGTGAAAAAGATACCGCGAGCACGATCTTTTTCAATAAAATCATCGCGCAATAAATCAACAAAACCTAAAGTCATTTCGCGTTCCCCTTCTAACTTACCTACTACTGTACCGGAGTGGATATGATCTCCCCCAGACATACGCAATGCTTTAGCTAATACACGGAAATGCATACCATGATTTTTCTGTCTATCAATAACTGCATGCATTGCACGGTGAATGTGAAGAAGTAGGCCATTGTCGCGGCAATAATGAGCCAAAGTAGTATTTGCGGTGAATCCCCCAGTTAAGTAGTCATGCATTACAATAGGAACCCCTAATTCTCTTGCAAATACAGCTCTCTTAATCATTTCTTCACATGTACCCGCAGTCGCATTCAAGTAATGCCCCTTGATTTCACCGGTTTCGGCCTGTGATTTATAAATAGCTTCGGCACAAAAGACAAAACGGTCTCTCCAGCGCATAAATGGTTGTGAGTTTACGTTTTCATCATCTTTGGTAAAATCAAGTCCACCACGTAGACACTCATAACACGCTCTACCATAATTTTTTGCGGATAATCCCAATTTTGGTTTAATAGTACATCCCAATAAAGGACGACCGTACTTGTTCAACTTATCTCTTTCAACTTGGATACCATGAGGCGGGCCTTGGAAAGTTTTTGAATAAGTAGGGGGAATTCGTAGATCCTCCAAACGTAGAGCACGTAGGGCTTTGAAACCAAATACGTTACCTACAATGGAAGTAAACATGTTAGTAACGGAACCCTCTTCAAATAGGTCTAATGGATAAGCTACATAACAGATCCATTGGTTGTCTTCCCCAGCAACAGGCTCGATGTGATAGCATCGTCCTTTGTAACGATCAAGACTGGTAAGTCCATCAGTCCAAACAGTTGTCCATGTACCAGTAGAAGATTCGGCAGCTACTGCAGCCCCTGCTTCTTCGGGCGGAACCCCAGGCTGAGGACTTACTCGGAATGCTGCCAAGATATCAGTATCCTTAGTTTCATACTCTGGGGTGTAGTAAGTCAATTTATAATCTTTAACACCAGCTTGAAATCCAACACCTGCTTTAGTTTCTGTTTGTGGTGACATAAGTCCCTCCCTATAACTCTTGAATTAAGAATTCTCACAATAACAGGGTCTACTCGATGTTAATTAGGCGTAAATGAAACTTTAGCAAAAATCTCGTAAAACAAAAAGGATATTCAATTAATATAATATCAACTCATTAAAGAAAATTGAGGGCATGCTTAGGTTAATGAATATGTTTCATTCATATATAATGCGTACACCCTGTGTATGTTCTATCCTATAGGAATTCCAATATAGGAATTCGATAGGAATTGAGTTGTTGTTATGGTAAGTTAACACGGTTCGTTATTAAACCATGGATTTGATTTACCAAATCCATAATTATTGTATACTCTTTGATAGATATAGCGCAACCCAAATTAATTCCTAATCCTTATTTTACAAGTTCTTAATAGTTCTCTTTTCTTATTTTGAATGCAAATACCTAACTAAATACTAATAAAATTCTTTGTTGACAGCAATCTATGCTTCACAGTAGTATATATTTTGTATATCGAAGTCCTAGATAGGAAAGTAGAGTAGGCACAGATCCTCCACAAAAGGCAAAATGTATATGAAAAAAAAGATTGATTGAACTT
This sequence comes from Triticum urartu, assembly GCF_056163025.1. Taxonomy (NCBI): domain Eukaryota; kingdom Viridiplantae; phylum Streptophyta; class Magnoliopsida; order Poales; family Poaceae; genus Triticum; species Triticum urartu. Next base: position 21,546 of record NW_028261159.1, on the reverse strand, counting down.
TCCAATGGACTCATTCCATGAGTAAACGATTGAATGGGATTCGCTTGGGCAACGAAATCAAGTCCTGGTCCCCTTTTCTCTCTTATTGAATTAACTAATTCATTTCCTTTTTACTTTTGGATTTTTTTTGATTTGATTTGGCATTATTCAACAATAAAAAAAGAAAAATTTCGACAAATTCCTTTTTTTTAATTATGTGATAATTATGAGAACCAATCCTACTACTTCTCCTCCCGGGGTTTCCACAATTGAAGAAAAAAGTACAGGTCGTATCGATCAAATTATTGGACCCGTGCTGGATGTCACTTTTCCCCCAGGCAAGTTACCTTATATTTATAACGCTTTGGTAGTCCAGAGTAGAGACACTGCCGATAAGCAAATTAATGTGACTTGTGAGGTACAACAATTATTAGGAAATAATCGAGTTAGAGCTGTAGCTATGAGTGCTACGGACGGGTTGATGAGAGGAATGGAAGTGATTGACACGGGAGCTCCTCTCAGTGTTCCGGTCGGTGGAGCTACTCTCGGACGAATTTTCAACGTTCTTGGGGAGCCTGTTGACAATTTGGGTCCTGTAGATAGTAGTGCAACGTTCCCTATTCATAGATCTGCGCCTGCCTTTATCGAGTTAGATACGAAATTATCCATCTTTGAAACAGGTATTAAGGTCGTCGATCTTTTAGCTCCTTATCGACGTGGAGGAAAAATAGGACTATTTGGGGGGGCTGGAGTAGGTAAAACAGTACTGATCATGGAATTAATCAATAACATTGCTAAAGCTCATGGGGGCGTATCCGTATTCGGTGGAGTAGGGGAACGGACTCGTGAAGGAAATGATCTTTATATGGAAATGAAGGAATCCGGAGTAATTAATGAAAAAAATATTGAGGAATCAAAGGTAGCTCTAGTCTATGGCCAAATGAATGAACCACCGGGAGCTCGTATGAGAGTTGGTTTAACTGCCCTAACTATGGCGGAATATTTCCGAGATGTTAATAAGCAAGACGTGCTTTTATTTATCGATAATATCTTTCGTTTTGTTCAAGCAGGATCAGAGGTATCCGCTTTATTAGGGAGAATGCCCTCCGCAGTGGGTTATCAACCTACTCTTAGTACAGAAATGGGTTCTTTGCAAGAAAGAATTGCTTCTACTAAAAAGGGATCTATAACTTCGATTCAAGCAGTTTATGTACCTGCAGACGATTTGACCGACCCTGCCCCTGCCACAACATTTGCACATTTGGATGCTACTACCGTACTTTCCAGAGGATTAGCTTCCAAGGGTATTTATCCAGCAGTAGATCCTTTAGATTCAACCTCGACTATGTTACAGCCTCGGATCGTTGGCAACGAACATTATGAAACTGCGCAAAGAGTTAAGGAAACTTTACAACGTTACAAAGAACTTCAGGACATTATCGCAATTCTTGGCTTGGATGAATTATCGGAAGAGGATCGTTTAACTGTAGCAAGAGCAAGAAAAATTGAGCGTTTCTTATCACAACCGTTCTTTGTGGCAGAAGTTTTTACTGGTTCTCCAGGAAAGTATGTTGCTCTTGCGGAAACTATTAGGGGATTTCAACTAATCCTTTCCGGAGAATTAGACGGCCTACCTGAACAGGCTTTTTATTTGGTGGGTAACATCGATGAAGCTAGCACGAAAGCTATAACCTTAGAAGAGGAGAACAAATCGAAGAAATGAAATTAAATCTTTATGTACTGACTCCTAAGCGAATTATTTGGGATTGTGAAGTGAAAGAAATCATTTTATCCACTAATAGTGGCCAAATTGGCGTATTACCAAACCACGCCCCCATTAACACAGCAGTAGATATGGGTCCTTTGAGAATACGCCTCCTCAACGACCAATGGTTAACAGCGATTCTGTGGAGCGGTTTTGCGAGAATAGTTAATAATGAGATCATCATTTTAGGAAATGATGCGGAACTGGGTAGTGATATTGATCCGGAAGAAGCTCAAAAGGCACTTGAAATAGCCGAAGCTAACTTGAGTAAAGCTGAGGGTACGAAAGATTTGGTTGAAGCGAAGCTCGCTCTCAGACGAGCTAGGATACGAATCGAGGCTGTCAATTGGATTCCCCCATCCAATTGAAGACAATCCAGTGGTTTATAGTTGATACAAAGAAAAAGGGAAGAGGGGTAGAAAAAGTTATTAGATAGCGAAGCGAAGTAAGTCCAATGCTATCTAGTAATTTTTCTACCTACTTACCTACTATTGGATTTGAACCAATGACTCCCGCCGTATGAAAGCAATACTCTAACCACTGAGTTAAGTAGGCAATTTATCACCACAAAGGAAGACCCATTACTTCGATCGATTATATATTGAATCCCTTTTCTAAGCAATACCGCTCTGTTATTGGTCTGTTATATACTAAATACTAAACTAAATACTAAACAGATACAGATCAAAGGGGTATCCTCTGGCATTAGAAAATATTCATCTTGACAAGAAATTATCTATATGTTAAGATATCTCTGATAAGGGCTATAGCTCAGTTCGGTAGAGCAACTCGTTTACACGTGCGCCAATGCTTTTCAAAGGAGCTTATTATGCAATGAACATAATCGATCTTATTGCAAAATCAATGTCTTACTTCATAGATTCGAGAGAATAGGAGAACAGTAGCCTGACAAACAGTCGGTTCAGTCCGATTCAGGTGCCAATTCAGGTGCCTAATCAAATAGAACCCTTATGGATTTGCTAGTTGATAAGGTAAATATCCAGCCCACTAAATGCTAGGCGTAATGAGGATAAGGGCCTCCAAAAAACTTCTTTTCGTTCTATGAACTTTAAGGTGTATGAAGTCTCATAGTTAACTCTTGCAGTGGAACGATAGAGACTCCATTTCACTTAGGTTGATTTAATTTAGACCGGAGGCAGACCTAAGTCAAGGTAATCCTCCTTTGAAACACTTTGGTATTGCTCCTAGATAGATCATAATACAAAAAATCAATCAGAGCACAGGGAGCCATCTCATTATCTTTCCGTAAAGAAAAACTATGGTGGACTAACTGATCTTTAAATCAGTTTATGAAAGAGCCCAATGCAAAAAAATGCATGTTGGGTCTTTGAAACAGTTCAAATCATTTCGATAATAATCCGTTTGATCTGTTTTACCGAGAAGGTCTACGGTTCGAATCCGTATAGCCCTAATATGCCCTTTTTTAGATTTTAGGATCTCTATCCTATGTTTTCTTTAGTTTAGTATAGTTTTCATTTTCTCATTAGTATTTGTTTATAGACTGGATAGGCGCCTGCGACATAGAATAGAGATAAAAGCATTACCAAAGGCTCATTCATCGAAAATCAAAATCATACAGACAGGAAAAGAAAAACGAATTTCTATCAAATCAATAGAAGAAAGGATCCTTTCCCTGATTTGAATCCCGTCCTCCTTCAAATAGGATATCTCTAGACTTCCCTATAATAACTGCAATGATTTTATCCATTTTGCGAATTCCTACTTTGTTTTAAGTATATTTATTACTTTGTTTATAGATACATTATGTAAATTGATCAACTTTAAATAGAAAAAATAAAGTAAAGAGTAAATAAGAAAACAGAATATTCTGTCTCATAGTTCTGAAATAGAGTTCTTTATTTTTATTTTATAGTATTACTTCTCATTAATTATACTGCATAGATTAGTCCTACTATCTTAATTAGGTTCTAATTTAGTAGTATTCTCATTTTTATTTAATAGTCTCTTATTATTTTATTATTAAATATTAAATAAAGGATAGAGCTATTCTTTTTTCTAGAGATTCTAGAGAAAGCGAGACAAAGTGAAACGAGAAAGTTTTCTTTATATAAGAATTAGATCTACATACACCATATCTAAATAGAATGGAAATCCAAAAGAAAGGGAGTTGGGATTCCATTGGATGAATCTTTAAAGAAGATGCAGCACAGAGGAAACAAAGGCTAAACTTAAACTAAGCGCTTTTGTTTGAACAAAAAAGATTCTTGTTTCACCGAGGAAAAGAGAGAAGTTCTGGATAAATTGACAATGCTGAATTGAATTGACTAATTTAAGTTCCGCCTATTCCACATTAATGGGAGTACATTATGTTTCTGCTTCACGAATATGATATTTTTTGGACATTTCTAATAATAGCAAGCCTTATTCCTATTTTGGCATTTTCGATTTCAGGACTTTTAGCCCCGGTTAGTGAAGGACCAGAGAAGCTTTCTAGTTATGAATCGGGTATAGAACCCATGGGAGGGGCTTGGGTACAATTCCGAATACGCTATTATATGTTTGCGCTCGTTTTTGTTGTTTTTGATGTGGAAACCGTCTTTCTATACCCTTGGGCAATGAGTTTCGACGTATTGGGTGTATCCGTTTTTATCGAAGCTTTGATTTTCGTGCTTATCTTAGTTGTTGGTTTAGTTTATGCATGGCGAAAAGGAGCCTTGGAATGGTCTTAACTGAATATTTAGACAAAAAAAAAGAAGGAAAAGATTCTATTGAGACAGTTATGAATTTGATTGAGTTTCCCTTACTTGACCAAACAAGTTCCAATTCTGTTATTTCAACTACACCAAATGATCTTTCGAATTGGTCAAGACTCTCCAGTTTATGGCCCCTTCTATACGGTACCAGTTGTTGTTTCATTGAATTTGCTTCATTAATAGGCTCACGATTCGACTTTGATCGTTATGGATTGGTACCAAGATCAAGTCCTAGGCAAGCAGACCTAATTTTAACAGCCGGTACGGTAACAATGAAAATGGCTCCCTCTTTAGTGAGATTATACGAGCAAATGCCTGAACCAAAATACGTCATTGCTATGGGAGCCTGTACTATTACAGGGGGAATGTTCAGTACGGATTCCTATAGTACTGTTCGGGGAGTTGATAAGTTAATTCCTGTGGATGTCTACTTGCCGGGCTGCCCACCTAAACCGGAGGCAGTTATAGATGCCCTAACAAAACTTCGTAAGAAGATATCGCGAGAAATAGTTGAGGATCAAACTCTATCTCAAAATAAAAATAGATGTTTTACTACCAGTCACAAGCTTTATGTTAGGCGCAGTACTCATACAGGAACTTATGAGCAAGAATTGCTCTATCAATCACCATCTACATTAGATATATCTTCTGAAACTTTTTTCAAATCCAAAAGTTCAGTACCTTCCTACAAATTAGTGAATTAGGAGAGGGGCTCTTTTGTGTAGAAAAATAAAAAGCAGGGCAATCTTTCAAACTTGCATCCGAAATGTGAAATATTTATACAAAGAGGGAGAGATGAAGACAATGCAGCAGGGTTGGTTATCTAATTGGCTAGTCAAACATGAGGTGGTTCATAGATCTTTGGGCTTTGATCACCGAGGAATAGAGACTTTACAAATAAAAGCAGGGGATTGGGATTCCATTGCTGTCATTTTATATGTATATGGTTACAATTATTTACGCTCCCAATGTGCTTATGATGTAGCACCCGGTGGATCTTTAGCTAGCGTGTATCATCTTACGAGAATACAATATGGTATAGATAATCCAGAAGAAGTCTGCATAAAAGTCTTTGCCCAAAAGGATAATCCTAGAATTCCGTCTGTCTTCTGGATTTGGAGAAGTGCCGATTTTCAAGAACGCGAATCTTATGATATGGTGGGAATCTCTTATGATAATCATCCGCGCCTTAAACGTATCCTAATGCCTGAAAGTTGGATAGGCTGGCCCTTACGTAAGGATTATATAACCCCCAATTTTTATGAAATACAAGATGCTCATTGAATGATAAGAAATTCATGCTCACTTATACAACACAACTCCAGATTTTATTCAAGTCAAGGAATATTTTTAGGTTCTTTTCCTAGATGAAACGGAATACCTATTTATAATTAATTCCTAATTATACAAAAGCATTCCAGATAGACTGAGCAAAAAAAGGGTTTCATTTGGATTCCCCTATTTTGAAAATCGCATATTAATTTCCTTCATATGAACAGAAAAATAGGATGACTCAAAGAAGTTCTCTACCAGGAACTTTGTACCGCGCACATTACTTAGCACAACTAGGAAAATAAGATAAGATAAAGATAAGCAAGACTAAAAAAATATTCGTCGGAATAGCGGAATACAAAATTAAGAAACGCAAAAAAATAAAGGGGAATCTCACCCCCTTCTTTATCATAAAGAAAAGATATATTTTAAAACTTCTTTAAAAAGAAAAAGAAGTGCCTCTATATTTATATTATAGATTTATCCACTTAGATGAATAAATATTATTAATGAATATGTATCACAATCCATCTCGAGGTATTTGGATCAATACCTATTCGGTGGATCTTTTTTTTTTTTTTCTCTGCCAGGAACCAGATTTGAACTGGTGACACGAGGATTTTCAGTCCTCTGCTCTACCAACTGAGCTATCCTGACCTTTTCTTGTGCATCATCCTAGTAGAGTATTTGTATCTATGTCAATTAAAAGGACTAAAAATTAATTAAAGTATTTCAAATTTTAAATTTGAAAATGGGGGGGGTAGTCCTATGCATTGTGCATGGTTTACTTAAATAAAACTTAAAAATAGAGTGAATAACCAAGATTTCTTGCCGATACTCTAATAAAAAAGAAATCTATTCAATGAATAGGATAAGATCCATTGAGTTCTCTTCGCATTCCTTTGTGAAAGAGTAGAATGAGAAAGCTAATGAATCTTAAACCCATTGCATTGATAAAAAGAAAAAAAAGTGCATTGATAAAAAGAAAAAAAAAAAGAGGATAAATAATAATAATATAGTATAGTTAGGGAATAAAAGAGGATTTGGGGATAGAGGGACTTGAACCCTCACAACTTATAAAGTCGACGGATTTTCCTTTTACTAGAAATTTCATTGTTGTCAGTATTGACATGTAGAATGGGACTCTCTCTTTGTCCTCGTCCGATTAATCCACTTTTTTAAAGATCTCGAAAACTTTGAATTTTAATTGAAGAATTTGATTATTCAATATTCGATTGGAGTGGATTCACAATAATGAAAAAAAAAAATTATGATATGAGTTTTTTATTTCATAATCATTATCATTTCTAATTTCATTTTTAAAAAAGATAAAGAACCTATATTATAATTAGAATATAATATGAGTTCTGTGATTAATCGTTTGCTATGTCAGTATCTATACGTGTTTATTAAATGTATAAGGTATAAAACCCCTCTTTCTCTAATTTAGAACTAGAAGGAATTCCACTAACAACACAACGTAATTAACTCGATTCGTTAGAACAGCTTCCATTGAGTCTCTGCACCTATCCTTTTCCTTTGTATTCTAGTTCGAGAACCCCTTGTTTTCTCAAAACACGGATTTGGCTCAGGATTGCCCTTTTTTAATTCCAGGGTTTCTCTGAATTTGGAAGTTACCACTTAGCAGGTTTCCATACCAAGGCTCAATACAATCAAGTCCGTAGCGTCTACCGATTTCGCCATATCCCCATTTCCCTCTTCTTTGAGACCAGGATTCCTTGTGTAATTTCATCCATCTCTTAGTTTTTTTTTTGAATCATTGAGTTCATCACTCAACGTAGTCTAGCAGTTCAGTTCGACTCTATTTGAGAGACCTCGCTTGCTTATTGCAATTCAGAATTGAATTGATTCTATCCTTGATGTATTTGCAATTCAATCCGAATCAATATATCCAAAAGTTTTTATCTCCCCCACCTCTCCGTCTTACTTTTTTATAGTATTCAAAATTATACTATAACGCTTGATATTTATTCTTTTTTTCTAATCAGAATTAGCAATTTTATTTACTCTGACTCTATGTTCCCCTTAGTGAAATATTAATCCTCAAATTATTAACAAATAATAAAGTCTATAATGATCGAATGAAAATACCAATAAATTCTATAATTTTATTTTTTAATATCCTATAGTTAAGCATATCAAGCTAACTTTATCTTTAAGAAGTTTTAGTATTTTTTTATTTTTATAAGTATAACTTCAAATTTAGAACTAGTTAATAGCTAAGATTAATAACTAATATCTGAGATTTTACGGATTTCCTATACTATACCTATTTCTATTTGTTACACTATTTCCGTTATGTAAGCCCACTTAGCTCAGAGGTTAGAGCATCGCATTTGTAATGCGAGGGTCATCGGTTCAAATCCGATAGTCGGCTTTTTTTTCTCTATCGATGTTCTACGAACAAGAATCTCTTTTTTTCCGAATTAAATGGAGAATCCAGGATCTTTTATGTTTTTTACCTTACAATTTTGCTAGATACAAAACAATAAAATAAATAATATATATACAAAAAAAAAAGATTTTGATGAAATTCCATTTTTTGGGGTACTTTAGTTGATTTTACTCTGTTTATCCTGTAGTTTAATTCAGTTTTAATTTCGATGTATTCTGTAATGTAAATACAATGAAATTAATTGTGTAAAATGAAATTTCAATAAAATAAAAAAAGGAGTCTTCATGTCCCGTTATCGAGGACCTCGTTTAAAAAAAATACGCCGTCTGGGAGCTTTACCAGGACTCACTAGAAAAACACCTAAATCCGGAAGTAATCTTAAAAAAAAATTCAATTCTGGGAAAAAGGAGCAATATCGTATTCGTCTTCAAGAAAAACAGAAATTGCGTTTTCATTATGGTCTGACAGAACGACAATTACTTAGATATGTACATATCGCTGGAAAAGCAAAAAGGTCAACAGGCCAGGTTTTACTACAATTACTTGAAATGCGTTTGGATAATATCCTTTTTCGATTGGGTATGGCTTCAACCATTCCTGGGGCCCGCCAATTAGTCAACCATAGACATATTTTAGTTAATGGTCGTATAGTCAATATACCAAGTTTTCGTTGCAAACCCCGAGATATTATTACTACGAAAGATAACCAAAGATCAAAAGGTCTGGTTCAAAATTATATTGCTTCATCGGACCCGGGGAAATTGCCAAAGCATTTGGCGATTGACACGTTGGAATATAAAGGACTAGTAAATAAAATCCTAGATAGGAAGTGGGTCGGTCTCAAAATAAATGAGTTGTTAGTTGTAGAATATTACTCTCGTCAGACTTGAACTTAACGAAAAAAGGAAAGGTTCATAGAATTTTCTTCCCCTTCCCCTTTCCCCGAACTAAATCGCCCTAAGACCATTACCATTAATTTGTATTTTCCCATCAACTAGCTAAAATTGATTAACCCTAGGATTAGGATCCTTTTTTCTTTTTTCCTCTATGTGTATTTTACATACCACAGTAATTTGCTATAGAGAATTTCTAATTTCTATTAAATCAAAATAAGATAATATAAGATATTATATTATTGCTGGAAAAAATTGTTATTTGATTTGATACATTGTGATCCTTAACGTTGATGAATTAAGAAAAACGGAAAGAGAGGGATTCGAACCCTCGGTAAACAAAAGTCTACATAGCAGTTCCAATGCTACGCCTTGAACCGCTCGGCCATCTCTCCTACATAACTTATTATGGAAAATAAACTGAGTGAATAGCGAGTTTTCTTATTCCTGCAGTACAGGTACAACCGCAACCACTCGGGGGTTCCATAGTTCTATTGGAAAAATTCCTTTTGATCTAAGTGGAAGGATACAGGATTTTTTACTAGAAATTGCGCTCGCTATAAAATAAAAGTTTTAATTTGGGTTTTCCCGCAACTAAAGAAAAAGAAAATGGAAGAATTCTTCTTATTGCATAATAAAATAAAGAAACCTTAGAATTCCGTTTGCATAAGATACGCTACACCATACTATCGAAATCAAAAATAGGGTATGAGACAATTAATAACTTTGAAAACACGAAATAGTTGATAACATAAGTTGTTGTTCAGAAATAGGAAAGTGGAATGAAATCCAGTCTTAGTCAAATATTTCATATCTCTTCGTGTCCAAGCAGAAGGAAAAGGATACAATTTGAGCTGAGCGGAAAATCCATATCTCTCTTATCCATTTAAAGCATATGGATTTAGAGTAGAGCATATGGATCAATCTATTTATAATTATAAGAATCGAATGTGTTTGTTTTTATGTTATTTTGTGAAGGAATGAAAACAATTCTATATAGAATGGGTTGGGAATTATGCCTAGATCCCGTGGAAATGGAAATTTCATTGATAAGACCTCCTCAATTGTAGCCAATATTTTATTGCGAATAATTCCGACAACCTCAGGAGAAAAAAAGGCATTTACTTATTATAGAGATGGTGCGATTTGACTCTTTTTTTTGCTTTTTTTTAGCCCTACCTATACCTCAGTCTTACGAAAAAGAGAGGGGGGTTGGCATAGAGAGAACCAAATTTGTAAAGCAAACAAACCCACGCTTCGGGAAGGTGAGGCGAACTAACAATTCCTTCCGTCGTGTATCCTCGATTGATGCGGCTTCAGATACTTCAATTGTAGATTTGAGTATTGAGCGAAAGGTTACACCTACAGGATATGGTATGGTATGGATTACAGGCCAATCCTACTCTATTAGTATCCGTAGGCAGCATAGGGGAGAAAAGCACTACACCTAGAAATAGGAATCAACAAGAGAAAAACTTTGTTAGAAATTACCCCTTTCCTGATCGGTATCAGGGCTGGGAAGAATGGTTGGGATAACAAACAACCATCAGGTTTGTACTTTGGATACCCCTATAACCATCAAAGATCGTTGAAGTAGCTAATTCCTCTAAATAGGAGGCGTTGAGAACAAAGAAATTATTGGAGCTATCGTTTTCCTCTAGCATTAATAGAATTCATTGGTGTTAAGAAAAACCTCTTGTGGGAAGGTTGGCTAGAGATTTCTTGGAAAAATACCAGCCCCTTTCGGTTCATAATGAGACGGGACTAATTCTATTTTGATTCTATAGATTATTTCGCTTAGTACTATTATGTACAGAAGGGAGGAGCCGTATGAGATGAAAACCTCATGTACGGTTTTGGAACGGAGATTTTTTGAATAGAATGAACGACCGTAACGGATGTTGGCTCAATCCGAAGGAAATTATGCGGAAGCTTTGCAAAATTATTATGAAGCTACGCGACTAGAAATCGATCCCTATGATCGAAGTTATATACTCTATAACATAGGCCTTATACACACAAGCAATGGAGAGCATACAAAGGCTTTGGAATATTATTTCCGGGCACTAGAACGAAACCCCTTCTTACCGCAAGCTTTTAATAATATGGCCGTGATCTGTCATTACGTGCGACTATCTCCACTATAGAAAGAAAAAAAAAAAAGAGAGGATCAAATTTTCTAGTAAATACTAGAAAAAAAGGGCTTTCTACATAGGGATCGTAAAAACAACGATTTTTCCCTATCAGCTGTAGGAAGGAAGGACACTTCACGAGAATCAAAAAACGAAGAAAGTATGGCCTATACTACTACTCTATGGATAAAGTTTCTCAAATTGATAGAGAAAGCACCGTAAAGATCAATTAGTGAGCGACTGGGTCGATACAACTAAAAAAAACTGCTTACTTATCCCATGATATGGGGCAAAATTTAGGAATCCGCTTATGTAATAGAGCCGATCCACTAAGGGATTAAGCAGCGGTGTAGTATCAGATCCCAAAGATAGTAAGTTCTTTTTTCTTTCTTATGGAAAAAAGTCTTTTTCAAGGATTCTATAGAGATTTCATATATGAAACCGGGATAGTTACCTCTCAGAAAATTTGAACGAAGGCTCTATATCTATCTATGCTTCATTCTTCTGAAGGTGGGAAAAAAGATCAAACTGATTATTGATAAAAATTAGGGTTTGAAACTTAGGTAATTAATTTCTTCTGCTTAACCCAAGAACAAATTGGATCGATTTTTGATAAATCGAATTCAGTTAAGATAGGGGAAATTCAGATAGCAATTTCTGAGCCGTATGAGGTAGGAAACTCTCAAGTACGGTTCTAAGGGAAGGAACTTCCTATTCCGACCGAGGAGAACAGGCCATTCTACAGGGTGATTCGGAAATTGCGGAAGCTTGGTTTGATCAAGCTGCTGAATATTGGAAACAAGCTATAGCGCTTACTCCGGGAAATTATATTGAAGCACAGAACTGGTTGAAGATTACGAAGCGCTTTGAATTTGAATAAGACCATGCTCCTTCTTTTTCATAAAATGGGTGGTTTGGTTGTTGATCCATTAATCAAATAAATTAGGTCGTAAGATCGAATCAAGAATTTCATTATATCCATTTCTTATACCTTCTATTTTATATGATATTTCATAAGAATAAACCATAGGGATAGGGTCTAGAATAGAAGTAATAAAGTGAATAAAAAGAGGGGGCAATCTAAATATTGCTAATATATTAGGACCATCTTATTAATAATTCTAATGAGTTATCTTGGAATTTAGAATCAAATAAAAAACCCTATATTATGCTCAAGGAAAGTAGATATAGATAGGAGCTTATGCCCTCAAAAAAAATACACTAGTTTCTTAAATTAAAAATAAAAAAGATTTTTTTCTTACGTCGAGAAATATTTGTTTTTCAAGATAAACAATGTCCGTTAGGCACCTAATCTTTATGTCATAATAGACCCGAACACTTGCCTCGGATTGACTTCAATATATAATTGCTCCAGTGAATAACTAAAAAAAAAATAGAAGGATGGTAGATAGTAAAGAAAAGAACTAATCACAATATCTATCTTTCAAAATCTATCTTTCAAAATCTATCTTTCAAAATATATATCTTTCAAAGATTCACTAAAAAGACAGTTGGCGGGTCTCTTTGTATGTCTTGTCCGGAAAGAGGAGGACTTAATGATTATTCGTTCGCCGGAACCAGAAGTAAAAATTGTTGTGGATAGGGATCCTGTAAAAACATCTTTTGAGGAATGGGCCAGACCCGGCCATTTCTCAAGAACACTAGCTAAGGGCCCTGATACTACCACTTGGATCTGGAACCTACATGCTGATGCTCACGATTTCGATAGTCATACTGGTGATTTGGAGGAGATTTCTCGAAAAGTCTTTAGTGCTCATTTCGGGCAACTTTCCATTATCTTTCTTTGGTTGAGTGGCATGTACTTTCATGGCGCCCGTTTTTCCAATTATGAAGCATGGCTAAGTGATCCTACTCACATTGGACCCAGTGCTCAGGTAGTTTGGCCTATAGTAGGGCAAGAAATATTGAATGGTGATGTAGGCGGGGGTTTCCGAGGAATCCAAATAACCTCTGGTTTTTTTCAGCTTTGGCGAGCATCTGGAATAACTAGTGAATTACAACTCTATTGTACTGCAATTGGTGCATTGATTTTTGCAGCGTTAATGCTTTTTGCTGGTTGGTTCCATTATCACAAAGCCGCTCCCAAATTGGCCTGGTTCCAAGATGTAGAATCCATGTTGAATCACCACTTAGCGGGATTATTAGGACTTGGGTCTCTTTCTTGGGCGGGGCACCAAATTCATGTATCTTTACCAATTAACCAATTTCTTGACGCTGGGGTGGATCCTAAAGAGATACCACTTCCTCATGAATTTATCTTGAATCGGGACCTTTTGGCTCAACTTTATCCTAGTTTTGCCGAAGGAGCAACCCCTTTTTTCACTTTAAATTGGTCCAAATACGCAGAATTTCTGACTTTTCGCGGAGGACTAGATCCAGTAACCGGTGGTCTCTGGCTGACCGATATTGCGCACCATCATTTAGCTATTGCTATTCTTTTCCTAATCGCAGGTCATATGTATAGGACCAATTGGGGTATTGGCCATGGACTTAAAGATATTTTGGAGGCTCACAAGGGCCCATTTACAGGACAAGGCCATAAGGGTCTTTATGAAATCTTAACAACGTCATGGCATGCTCAATTATCTCTTAACCTAGCTATGCTAGGCTCTACAACCATTGTTGTAGCTCATCATATGTATTCTATGCCTCCCTATCCATACCTAGCTACTGACTATGGTACACAACTTTCCTTGTTCACACACCACATGTGGATTGGCGGATTTCTAATAGTCGGTGCTGCTGCACATGCAGCAATTTTTATGGTAAGAGACTATGATCCAACTACTCGATACAACGATCTATTAGATCGCGTCCTTAGACACCGCGATGCAATCATATCCCACCTTAACTGGGTATGTATATTTCTAGGTTTTCACAGTTTTGGCTTGTACATTCATAATGATACCATGAGTGCTTTAGGCCGTCCACAAGATATGTTTTCGGATACTGCCATACAATTACAACCTATCTTTGCTCAATGGGTACAAAATATCCATGCTACTGCGCCTGGCGTAACAGCTCCTGGTGCAACAACAAGTACTAGCTTAACGTGGGGAGGCGGCGAGTTAGTAGCAGTAGGTGGCAAAGTGGCTTTGTTACCTATTCCATTAGGAACCGCAGATTTTTTAGTCCATCACATTCATGCATTTACCATACATGTGACTGTATTAATACTTTTGAAAGGTGTTTTATTTGCTCGGAGTTCCCGTTTGATACCCGATAAAGCAAATCTAGGTTTTCGCTTTCCTTGCGATGGGCCTGGCCGAGGGGGAACATGTCAAGTATCCGCCTGGGATCATGTTTTCTTAGGTTTATTCTGGATGTACAATGCAATTTCGGTAGTCATTTTCCATTTCAGTTGGAAAATGCAGTCGGATGTTTGGGGTACTATAAGTGATCAAGGGGTGGTAACTCATATTACAGGGGGAAACTTTGCACAGAGTTCCATTACGATTAATGGGTGGCTTCGAGATTTCTTGTGGGCACAGGCATCGCAAGTCATTCAGTCTTATGGTTCTTCATTATCTGCATATGGTCTTTTTTTCTTAGGTGCTCATTTTGTCTGGGCCTTCAGTTTAATGTTTTTATTCAGCGGCCGTGGTTATTGGCAAGAACTCATTGAATCTATCGTTTGGGCTCATAACAAATTAAAAGTTGCTCCTGCTACTCAGCCTAGAGCCTTGAGCATTATACAAGGACGCGCTGTAGGAGTAACCCATTACCTTCTGGGTGGAATTGCCACGACATGGGCATTCTTCTTAGCGAGAATTATTGCAGTAGGATAGTGGCTAGGAGGATTTGAAAGGCATTATGGAATTAAGATTTCCCAGGTTTAGCCAAGGCTTAGCTCAGGACCCCACTACTCGTCGTATTTGGTTTGGTATTGCTACCGCACATGATTTCGAAAGTCATGATGATATTACTGAAGAACGTCTTTATCAGAACATTTTTGCTTCTCACTTTGGGCAATTAGCAATAATCTTTCTATGGACGTCCGGAAATCTGTTTCATGTAGCTTGGCAAGGAAATTTTGAATCATGGATACAGGATCCTTTACACGTAAGACCTATTGCTCATGCGATTTGGGATCCTCATTTTGGTCAACCCGCTGTGGAAGCCTTTACTCGAGGAGGTGCTGCTGGTCCAGTGAATATTGCTTATTCTGGAGTTTATCAGTGGTGGTATACAATAGGATTACGCACCAATGAGGATCTTTATACTGGAGCTCTTTTTCTATTATTTCTTTCTACGCTGTCCTTAATAGCGGGTTGGTTACATCTACAACCCAAATGGAAACCAAGCCTTTCGTGGTTCAAAAACGCGGAATCTCGTCTCAATCATCATTTGTCAGGACTTTTCGGGGTAAGTTCTTTGGCTTGGACAGGACATTTAGTTCATGTTGCTATTCCCGCATCCAGGGGGGAGTACGTTCGATGGAATAATTTCTTAGATGTATTACCCTATCCCCAGGGGTTGGGACCCCTTTTGACGGGTCAATGGAATCTTTATGCCCAAAACCCTGATTCGAGTAATCATTTATTTGGTACCGCTCAAGGAGCGGGAACTGCCATTCTAACTCTTCTTGGGGGATTCCATCCACAAACACAAAGTTTGTGGCTGACCGATATGGCTCACCATCATTTAGCTATTGCATTTATTTTTCTCATTGCCGGTCACATGTATCGAACTAACTTCGGAATTGGGCACAGTATTAAAGATCTTTTAGAAGCGCATACTCCTCCGGGGGGTCGATTAGGGCGTGGGCATAAGGGCCTTTATGACACAATCAACAATTCGATTCATTTTCAGTTAGGTCTTGCTCTAGCTTCTTTAGGGGTTATTACTTCCTTAGTAGCTCAACATATGTACTCTTTACCTCCTTATGCATTCATAGCACAAGACTTTACTACTCAAGCTGCTTTATATACTCATCACCAATATATTGCAGGGTTCATCATGACAGGGGCTTTTGCTCATGGAGCTATTTTTTTCATTAGGGATTACAATCCGGAACAGAATGAGGATAATGTATTGGCAAGAATGTTAGACCATAAAGAAGCTATCATATCTCATTTAAGTTGGGCTAGCCTCTTTCTAGGATTCCATACCTTGGGCCTTTATGTTCATAACGACGTCATGCTTGCTTTTGGTACTCCAGAAAAGCAAATCTTGATCGAACCTATATTTGCCCAATGGATACAATCTGCTCATGGCAAGACGACATATGGGTTCGATATACTCTTATCTTCAACGAATGGCCCCGCTTTCAATGCGGGTCGAAGCCTATGGTTGCCCGGATGGTTGAATGCTGTTAATGAGAATAGTAATTCGCTTTTCTTAACAATAGGACCTGGGGATTTCTTGGTTCATCATGCTATTGCTCTAGGTTTGCATACAACTACATTGATTTTAGTAAAGGGCGCTTTAGATGCACGCGGTTCCAAATTAATGCCAGATAAAAAGGATTTTGGATATAGTTTTCCTTGTGACGGCCCAGGGCGCGGCGGTACTTGTGATATTTCTGCTTGGGACGCATTTTATTTGGCAGTTTTCTGGATGTTAAATACCATTGGGTGGGTTACTTTTTATTGGCATTGGAAACATATCACATTATGGCAGGGCAACGTTTCACAATTTAATGAATCCTCCACTTATTTGATGGGATGGTTAAGAGATTACCTATGGTTAAACTCTTCACAACTTATCAATGGATATAATCCTTTTGGGATGAATAGTTTATCGGTATGGGCGTGGATGTTCTTATTTGGACATCTTGTTTGGGCTACTGGATTTATGTTCTTAATTTCCTGGCGGGGGTATTGGCAGGAATTAATTGAGACTTTAGCATGGGCTCATGAACGCACACCTTTAGCTAATTTAATTCGCTGGAGAGATAAGCCCGTGGCTCTTTCCATTGTGCAAGCAAGATTGGTTGGATTAGCTCACTTTTCCGTGGGTTATATATTCACTTATGCAGCTTTCTTGATTGCCTCAACATCAGGCAAGTTTGGTTAATTTAGTTTGTTTTTTTGTACTGTATCAGCACCTAGTTCATTACTCTTGATAGAGAGGGAGGATCTGCCTTTTTAGATTTCTTTTTCTATTTATTTTTCCATCTAGGATTAGAACCGTATACTTGGTAATAATAGCAACGACACATTATGGCAAAAAAAAGTTTGATTCAGAGGGAGAAGAAGCGGCAGAAATTAGAACAGAAATATCATTTGATTCGTCAATCTTTAAAAAAAAAGATAAGAAGCAAAGTTTCTCCCTTGAGTTTGAGTGAAAAAACGAAAATGCGAGAAAAATTGCAATCCCTACCGCGTAATAGTGCACCTACACGCCTTCATCGACGTTGTTTTTTGACCGGAAGACCTAGAGCTAACTATCGACATTTTGGGCTATCCGGACACGTACTTCGAGAAATGGTTTATGAATGTTTGTTACCGGGTGCAACAAGATCCAGTTGGTAAGGATAAAATACCCTTTCGTATTTGTATGGATTTCTGGAATTGATAATCATAGAGGAGCCCTCTTTACCATTCTGTATAAATGGACTATTCTATTTGTATAGATATTGGTAGAGGGGCGTATCCAACCCTCTTTTATCCACTAGTTACCCCTCTTTAGTTTAAGAGTATAGAGCAGTTTGGTAGCTCATAAGGCTCATAACCTTGGGGTTGCGGGTTCGATTCCCACTACCGCCTCCATACTCCTTCTTTATGATATATGCATGATATAATATATACATCATGCATTTGTATCTGGATTTTTTGATTTCCTAAAAGAGTTTTGGTCTAACAGTTTTTTCTCGGAAGAAGCAAAAAAATAAAAGAAAGAATAAAATATGAAAGAAAAGCGTCCATTGTCTAATGGATAGGACAGAGGTCTTCTAAACCTTTGGTATAGGTTCAAATCCTATTGGACGCAATCTTATTTCTATCTATTCTTTAAATAACTATACTAAACTAAAAACAAAGAAAACTTTTTTGCATGATTCAAATGAAAAAGCTTTCTCAACGATTCCTATTCTACTAACAAGAGTAGACATGCAAAATTTATTTGTTACTGAAGAGAAAACCGTTCCAGCTGTTCCTGAATAGCTTCCTTCAAAAGGATTTCCGCTTGCTCGGTGAATGTCTTGCTAGAAGATATAATTTCTTGGAATTGAGGTTTAGTATCTTTTAGATGTTTACGTAACTCATCCAGAAATTTATTTACCTGTTCAATTTCTAACGAATCAAGATATCCTCTTGTTCCGGTATAAATAGTAGCTATCTGCTCTTCCACTGGGAGAGGATTTGCCTGGGATTGTTTAAGCAATTCCCTTAATCGTCGACCCCTTGCCAATTGATTCTGACTTGTTTTATCGAGAGCAGAGGCGAATTGTGCAAAGGCTTGTAACTCTGCGAATTGCGCTAGTTCCAATTTTGATTTGCCAGCTACTTGTTTCATGGCTTTAATTTGAGCCGCGGATCCTACTCTGGAAACAGAAATACCCACATTAATAGCGGGTCGAATTCCGGCATTGAATAGATCCGCAGATAAGAATATTTGTCCATCTGTAATGGAGATTACATTAGTAGGAATATAGGCGGAAACGTCTCCAGATTGAGTCTCAACTATTGGTAAAGCGGTCATACTTCCTTCGCCTAAAAGAGAATTTAATTTAGCGGCTCTTTCTAAAAGGCGTGAATGCAAATAAAAAACATCCCCTGGATAAGCCTCACGTCCGGGAGGTCTTCTTAATAGAAGGGACATTTGGCGATAAGCTTGTGCCTGTTTGGAGAGATCATCATAAATTATTAAAGTATGCCGTTCGCGGTACATAAAATACTCAGCCAGGGCTGCTCCCGTATAAGGAGCGAGGTATTGTAATGTAGCAGGTGAATCCGCCATTTCAGCTACTACAATAGTGTATTCCATGGCCCCCTCCTCATGGAAAGTAGTTACTACTTGAGCTACGGAGGATGCTCTTTGACCGATAGCTACATAAACACATATTACACCTTGCCCTTTTTGATTGAGAATTGTATCTGTGGCTACTGCTGTTTTGCCAGTCTGTCTGTCCCCAATAATTAACTCTCGCTGACCGCGCCCTATAGGGATCATCGAATCGATAGCAATAAGCCCTGTTTGAAGAGGTTCGTATACGGAACGCCTGGAAATTATACTTGGAGCAGGAGATTCAATTAAGCGAGATTCGGAAGCTATAATTTCGCCTTTCCCATCAATAGGTTTAGCCAGAGCATTTACAACACGACCCAAGTAAGCCTCACTCACGGGTATCTGAGCAATTCTTCCTGTTGCTTTTACAAAACTTCCCTCTTGTATCATCAACCCATCGCCCATTAATACAATCCCAACATTTTTGGATTCCAAATTCAGAGCAATACCCCTAGTACCTTCTGCAAATTCGACTAATTCACCTGACATTATTTCACCAAGACCTATAATACGAGCAATCCCATCCCCCACTTGAACTACGCGACCTATATTCTCAATCCCTACTTTCCTATTATATTGTTCAATACGTTCGCGGAGAATTTTATGAATTTCGTCGACTCGAAGGGTTGCCATTAGTGTTTCTTGACTCTTTTTTCGGAAGCAAGGGGAAAAATAATGCCTAAATTCTAAACGAAAGTAGAAGTTCAAGGCCTAATTAATTTAATTATTTCTTCCATTCCAGGGACCCGAGAATGCCAATATTAGCACGAATCGTACGGAAATGTAACTCGGTATTCAAACAACTATTCAGAGTTCCTAGAGCTCCTTGTACGGCCTGTTGGAAAACCCGCTGTCGGACCTGATTCATTGCCCTTTGTTTTTCAAAATAAAGGGTTTCGTTTTTAGACTTTTCCAATTGTTCCAAACTAATAGAAGTAGCATTAATCAAATTTGCTTTTTCTCGTTCTATCTCAGAGTATCCATTCATTCGATACTCATCCGCTTCTAGTTCGACTTTCTGTAATCGAATCCGAGCTTTTTCGAGTTGCTCAATGGTCCCTCTACGCAATTCTTCTGAATTTCGAATAGTACTCAAGATCCTCTGTTTTCGATTATCTAATAAATCTTTTAATGAAAGTAGATTATTTTGTAAGTTTACAACTTTTATGATCTCTTCCCGAACCAAACATGAATCTTTCGATTCATTTGGCTCTCACGCTCCTTTTTTTTTTTCTATAGCTATTTCCATATCTTTTTTTTAAGTAATGAGCCTATCCTCTATCTTCTTTTTTATGTTTATATTTCAATATACCGAAACCTATATAAGACTAGATAAATATTAAGAGGACTCTTCCGCCTAGATAAAAATATATCATGGTCAGCAAAGTTGTTTCTTTATTTTTATTTGCCCTCTAGTTAATAATTTCAATTTCATTAAGAAAAACTAACTAAATAAATGGAAAATGAAAATTAATAGAATTCTTTTTTATTTTTTTTTTCTTCAAATCCAAAAAATTTCTCTTTTTTATACATAGGTCGTCGATTCGGCATTGGTTAAAAAAGGGCAGGGTGCCCCCTTTTTTTTCTAGTAAATAGTTCAAACCATTTTATCGATATGAGTGTTCTATATCAGATAAATTTTACATTAGCTATTTCCCGTTTAAATTGGTACTAATACTAATATAGTTGTAGAAAGAGTACCTCTTTTTGCCTGGACTTCAAGCAGTTTAGCTTTAACCGTGTTAATGGTCTCACATTCTTGGTTTATAGAGAATCAAAGTTGATTTACCAATGAGTCGCGAAATGCTATGGTTCTTCCATATGATTTCTGAATTTATTCAGAAGTAATTCGTCGAGATCGTGCACCCTTTTCTTATTTATCCGAAAAATACTAAAAAATATTATAAAGTGCAGCCGGATAGATCCAATCTATTCTTGAAATAGACAACTCGCACACACTCCCTTTCCAAAAAAAATCAAAACACCAACCACTACAGTTAGATTTATTAGATTTGTTGCTAAAATATCGGTATTAAGCCCGAAACTGCCAGCGGATGGCCAGTGAGCTAAAAAAACGAAAGAATGGGTTACATTTTTCATATGCTCTCCTCTTATAGATAGGACGAACAAAGAACAAAGTTTTTCGATCACTTACTTCGCTCGCCCTTTTTTGATCGGTTTTTTTAATGCAAATAGATTCAATCTAGTAATTTCTTTTAGATTAAGTCTTACGTCTTGTTTGACCGGTGAAAGACTTCCTTTGTTGAAATGTTCTGTTCCCAAAATTCCTAAAATAAAAGGAAAAAACTTTCCACTTTCCTAAACTAAGGACGGGAAATAAGAAGGTGAGCATATCTTCTAAATTAATAATACTCAACTCAGC
>NW_028261158.1:0-33921 GCF_056163025.1 Triticum urartu | reverse complement strand
AGGAAGGGCTGAGTTGAGTATTATTAATTTAGAAGATATGCTCACCTTCTTATTTCCCGTCCTTAGTTTAGGAAAGTGGAAAGTTTTTTCCTTTTATTTTAGGAATTTTGGGAACAGAACATTTCAACAAAGGAAGTCTTTCACCGGTCAAACAAGACGTAAGACTTAATCTAAAAGAAATTACTAGATTGAATCTATTTGCATTAAAAAAACCGATCAAAAAAGGGCGAGCGAAGTAAGTGATCGAAAAACTTTGTTCTTTGTTCGTCCTATCTATAAGAGGAGAGCATATGAAAAATGTAACCCATTCTTTCGTTTTTTTAGCTCACTGGCCATCCGCTGGCAGTTTCGGGCTTAATACCGATATTTTAGCAACAAATCTAATAAATCTAACTGTAGTGGTTGGTGTTTTGATTTTTTTTGGAAAGGGAGTGTGTGCGAGTTGTCTATTTCAAGAATAGATTGGATCTCATCCGGCTGCACTTTATAATATTTTTTAGTATTTTTCGGATAAATAAGAAAAGGGTGCACGATCTCGACGAATTACTTCTGAATAAATTCAGAAATCATATGGAAGAACCATAGCATTTCGCGACTCATTGGTAAATCAACTTTGATTCTCTATAAACCAAGAATGTGAGACCATTAACACGGTTAAAGCTAAACTGCTTGAAGTCCAGGCAAAAAGAGGTACTCTTTCTACAACTATATTAGTATTAGTACCAATTTAAACGGGAAATAGCTAATGTAAAATTTATCTGATATAGAACACTCATATCGATAAAATGGTTTGAACTATTTACTAGAAAAAAAAGGGGGCACCCTGCCCTTTTTTAACCAATGCCGAATCGACGACCTATGTATAAAAAAGAGAAATTTTTTGGATTTGAAGAAAAAAAAAATAAAAAAGAATTCTATTAATTTTCATTTTCCATTTATTTAGTTAGTTTTTCTTAATGAAATTGAAATTATTAACTAGAGGGCAAATAAAAATAAAGAAACAACTTTGCTGACCATGATATATTTTTATCTAGGCGGAAGAGTCCTCTTAATATTTATCTAGTCTTATATAGGTTTCGGTATATTGAAATATAAACATAAAAAAGAAGATAGAGGATAGGCTCATTACTTAAAAAAAAGATATGGAAATAGCTATAGAAAAAAAAAAAGGAGCGTGAGAGCCAAATGAATCGAAAGATTCATGTTTGGTTCGGGAAGAGATCATAAAAGTTGTAAACTTACAAAATAATCTACTTTCATTAAAAGATTTATTAGATAATCGAAAACAGAGGATCTTGAGTACTATTCGAAATTCAGAAGAATTGCGTAGAGGGACCATTGAGCAACTCGAAAAAGCTCGGATTCGATTACAGAAAGTCGAACTAGAAGCGGATGAGTATCGAATGAATGGATACTCTGAGATAGAACGAGAAAAAGCAAATTTGATTAATGCTACTTCTATTAGTTTGGAACAATTGGAAAAGTCTAAAAACGAAACCCTTTATTTTGAAAAACAAAGGGCAATGAATCAGGTCCGACAGCGGGTTTTCCAACAGGCCGTACAAGGAGCTCTAGGAACTCTGAATAGTTGTTTGAATACCGAGTTACATTTCCGTACGATTCGTGCTAATATTGGCATTCTCGGGTCCCTGGAATGGAAGAAATAATTAAATTAATTAGGCCTTGAACTTCTACTTTCGTTTAGAATTTAGGCATTATTTTTCCCCTTGCTTCCGAAAAAAGAGTCAAGAAACACTAATGGCAACCCTTCGAGTCGACGAAATTCATAAAATTCTCCGCGAACGTATTGAACAATATAATAGGAAAGTAGGGATTGAGAATATAGGTCGCGTAGTTCAAGTGGGGGATGGGATTGCTCGTATTATAGGTCTTGGTGAAATAATGTCAGGTGAATTAGTCGAATTTGCAGAAGGTACTAGGGGTATTGCTCTGAATTTGGAATCCAAAAATGTTGGGATTGTATTAATGGGCGATGGGTTGATGATACAAGAGGGAAGTTTTGTAAAAGCAACAGGAAGAATTGCTCAGATACCCGTGAGTGAGGCTTACTTGGGTCGTGTTGTAAATGCTCTGGCTAAACCTATTGATGGGAAAGGCGAAATTATAGCTTCCGAATCTCGCTTAATTGAATCTCCTGCTCCAAGTATAATTTCCAGGCGTTCCGTATACGAACCTCTTCAAACAGGGCTTATTGCTATCGATTCGATGATCCCTATAGGGCGCGGTCAGCGAGAGTTAATTATTGGGGACAGACAGACTGGCAAAACAGCAGTAGCCACAGATACAATTCTCAATCAAAAAGGGCAAGGTGTAATATGTGTTTATGTAGCTATCGGTCAAAGAGCATCCTCCGTAGCTCAAGTAGTAACTACTTTCCATGAGGAGGGGGCCATGGAATACACTATTGTAGTAGCTGAAATGGCGGATTCACCTGCTACATTACAATACCTCGCTCCTTATACGGGAGCAGCCCTGGCTGAGTATTTTATGTACCGCGAACGGCATACTTTAATAATTTATGATGATCTCTCCAAACAGGCACAAGCTTATCGCCAAATGTCCCTTCTATTAAGAAGACCTCCCGGACGTGAGGCTTATCCAGGGGATGTTTTTTATTTGCATTCACGCCTTTTAGAAAGAGCCGCTAAATTAAATTCTCTTTTAGGCGAAGGAAGTATGACCGCTTTACCAATAGTTGAGACTCAATCTGGAGACGTTTCCGCCTATATTCCTACTAATGTAATCTCCATTACAGATGGACAAATATTCTTATCTGCGGATCTATTCAATGCCGGAATTCGACCCGCTATTAATGTGGGTATTTCTGTTTCCAGAGTAGGATCCGCGGCTCAAATTAAAGCCATGAAACAAGTAGCTGGCAAATCAAAATTGGAACTAGCGCAATTCGCAGAGTTACAAGCCTTTGCACAATTCGCCTCTGCTCTCGATAAAACAAGTCAGAATCAATTGGCAAGGGGTCGACGATTAAGGGAATTGCTTAAACAATCCCAGGCAAATCCTCTCCCAGTGGAAGAGCAGATAGCTACTATTTATACCGGAACAAGAGGATATCTTGATTCGTTAGAAATTGAACAGGTAAATAAATTTCTGGATGAGTTACGTAAACATCTAAAAGATACTAAACCTCAATTCCAAGAAATTATATCTTCTAGCAAGACATTCACCGAGCAAGCGGAAATCCTTTTGAAGGAAGCTATTCAGGAACAGCTGGAACGGTTTTCTCTTCAGTAACAAATAAATTTTGCATGTCTACTCTTGTTAGTAGAATAGGAATCGTTGAGAAAGCTTTTTCATTTGAATCATGCAAAAAAGTTTTCTTTGTTTTTAGTTTAGTATAGTTATTTAAAGAATAGATAGAAATAAGATTGCGTCCAATAGGATTTGAACCTATACCAAAGGTTTAGAAGACCTCTGTCCTATCCATTAGACAATGGACGCTTTTCTTTCATATTTTATTCTTTCTTTTATTTTTTTGCTTCTTCCGAGAAAAAACTGTTAGACCAAAACTCTTTTAGGAAATCAAAAAATCCAGATACAAATGCATGATGTATATATTATATCATGCATATATCATAAAGAAGGAGTATGGAGGCGGTAGTGGGAATCGAACCCGCAACCCCAAGGTTATGAGCCTTATGAGCTACCAAACTGCTCTATACTCTTAAACTAAAGAGGGGTAACTAGTGGATAAAAGAGGGTTGGATACGCCCCTCTACCAATATCTATACAAATAGAATAGTCCATTTATACAGAATGGTAAAGAGGGCTCCTCTATGATTATCAATTCCAGAAATCCATACAAATACGAAAGGGTATTTTATCCTTACCAACTGGATCTTGTTGCACCCGGTAACAAACATTCATAAACCATTTCTCGAAGTACGTGTCCGGATAGCCCAAAATGTCGATAGTTAGCTCTAGGTCTTCCGGTCAAAAAACAACGTCGATGAAGGCGTGTAGGTGCACTATTACGCGGTAGGGATTGCAATTTTTCTCGCATTTTCGTTTTTTCACTCAAACTCAAGGGAGAAACTTTGCTTCTTATCTTTTTTTTTAAAGATTGACGAATCAAATGATATTTCTGTTCTAATTTCTGCCGCTTCTTCTCCCTCTGAATCAAACTTTTTTTTGCCATAATGTGTCGTTGCTATTATTACCAAGTATACGGTTCTAATCCTAGATGGAAAAATAAATAGAAAAAGAAATCTAAAAAGGCAGATCCTCCCTCTCTATCAAGAGTAATGAACTAGGTGCTGATACAGTACAAAAAAACAAACTAAATTAACCAAACTTGCCTGATGTTGAGGCAATCAAGAAAGCTGCATAAGTGAATATATAACCCACGGAAAAGTGAGCTAATCCAACCAATCTTGCTTGCACAATGGAAAGAGCCACGGGCTTATCTCTCCAGCGAATTAAATTAGCTAAAGGTGTGCGTTCATGAGCCCATGCTAAAGTCTCAATTAATTCCTGCCAATACCCCCGCCAGGAAATTAAGAACATAAATCCAGTAGCCCAAACAAGATGTCCAAATAAGAACATCCACGCCCATACCGATAAACTATTCATCCCAAAAGGATTATATCCATTGATAAGTTGTGAAGAGTTTAACCATAGGTAATCTCTTAACCATCCCATCAAATAAGTGGAGGATTCATTAAATTGTGAAACGTTGCCCTGCCATAATGTGATATGTTTCCAATGCCAATAAAAAGTAACCCACCCAATGGTATTTAACATCCAGAAAACTGCCAAATAAAATGCGTCCCAAGCAGAAATATCACAAGTACCGCCGCGCCCTGGGCCGTCACAAGGAAAACTATATCCAAAATCCTTTTTATCTGGCATTAATTTGGAACCGCGTGCATCTAAAGCGCCCTTTACTAAAATCAATGTAGTTGTATGCAAACCTAGAGCAATAGCATGATGAACCAAGAAATCCCCAGGTCCTATTGTTAAGAAAAGCGAATTACTATTCTCATTAACAGCATTCAACCATCCGGGCAACCATAGGCTTCGACCCGCATTGAAAGCGGGGCCATTCGTTGAAGATAAGAGTATATCGAACCCATATGTCGTCTTGCCATGAGCAGATTGTATCCATTGGGCAAATATAGGTTCGATCAAGATTTGCTTTTCTGGAGTACCAAAAGCAAGCATGACGTCGTTATGAACATAAAGGCCCAAGGTATGGAATCCTAGAAAGAGGCTAGCCCAACTTAAATGAGATATGATAGCTTCTTTATGGTCTAACATTCTTGCCAATACATTATCCTCATTCTGTTCCGGATTGTAATCCCTAATGAAAAAAATAGCTCCATGAGCAAAAGCCCCTGTCATGATGAACCCTGCAATATATTGGTGATGAGTATATAAAGCAGCTTGAGTAGTAAAGTCTTGTGCTATGAATGCATAAGGAGGTAAAGAGTACATATGTTGAGCTACTAAGGAAGTAATAACCCCTAAAGAAGCTAGAGCAAGACCTAACTGAAAATGAATCGAATTGTTGATTGTGTCATAAAGGCCCTTATGCCCACGCCCTAATCGACCCCCCGGAGGAGTATGCGCTTCTAAAAGATCTTTAATACTGTGCCCAATTCCGAAGTTAGTTCGATACATGTGACCGGCAATGAGAAAAATAAATGCAATAGCTAAATGATGGTGAGCCATATCGGTCAGCCACAAACTTTGTGTTTGTGGATGGAATCCCCCAAGAAGAGTTAGAATGGCAGTTCCCGCTCCTTGAGCGGTACCAAATAAATGATTACTCGAATCAGGGTTTTGGGCATAAAGATTCCATTGACCCGTCAAAAGGGGTCCCAACCCCTGGGGATAGGGTAATACATCTAAGAAATTATTCCATCGAACGTACTCCCCCCTGGATGCGGGAATAGCAACATGAACTAAATGTCCTGTCCAAGCCAAAGAACTTACCCCGAAAAGTCCTGACAAATGATGATTGAGACGAGATTCCGCGTTTTTGAACCACGAAAGGCTTGGTTTCCATTTGGGTTGTAGATGTAACCAACCCGCTATTAAGGACAGCGTAGAAAGAAATAATAGAAAAAGAGCTCCAGTATAAAGATCCTCATTGGTGCGTAATCCTATTGTATACCACCACTGATAAACTCCAGAATAAGCAATATTCACTGGACCAGCAGCACCTCCTCGAGTAAAGGCTTCCACAGCGGGTTGACCAAAATGAGGATCCCAAATCGCATGAGCAATAGGTCTTACGTGTAAAGGATCCTGTATCCATGATTCAAAATTTCCTTGCCAAGCTACATGAAACAGATTTCCGGACGTCCATAGAAAGATTATTGCTAATTGCCCAAAGTGAGAAGCAAAAATGTTCTGATAAAGACGTTCTTCAGTAATATCATCATGACTTTCGAAATCATGTGCGGTAGCAATACCAAACCAAATACGACGAGTAGTGGGGTCCTGAGCTAAGCCTTGGCTAAACCTGGGAAATCTTAATTCCATAATGCCTTTCAAATCCTCCTAGCCACTATCCTACTGCAATAATTCTCGCTAAGAAGAATGCCCATGTCGTGGCAATTCCACCCAGAAGGTAATGGGTTACTCCTACAGCGCGTCCTTGTATAATGCTCAAGGCTCTAGGCTGAGTAGCAGGAGCAACTTTTAATTTGTTATGAGCCCAAACGATAGATTCAATGAGTTCTTGCCAATAACCACGGCCGCTGAATAAAAACATTAAACTGAAGGCCCAGACAAAATGAGCACCTAAGAAAAAAAGACCATATGCAGATAATGAAGAACCATAAGACTGAATGACTTGCGATGCCTGTGCCCACAAGAAATCTCGAAGCCACCCATTAATCGTAATGGAACTCTGTGCAAAGTTTCCCCCTGTAATATGAGTTACCACCCCTTGATCACTTATAGTACCCCAAACATCCGACTGCATTTTCCAACTGAAATGGAAAATGACTACCGAAATTGCATTGTACATCCAGAATAAACCTAAGAAAACATGATCCCAGGCGGATACTTGACATGTTCCCCCTCGGCCAGGCCCATCGCAAGGAAAGCGAAAACCTAGATTTGCTTTATCGGGTATCAAACGGGAACTCCGAGCAAATAAAACACCTTTCAAAAGTATTAATACAGTCACATGTATGGTAAATGCATGAATGTGATGGACTAAAAAATCTGCGGTTCCTAATGGAATAGGTAACAAAGCCACTTTGCCACCTACTGCTACTAACTCGCCGCCTCCCCACGTTAAGCTAGTACTTGTTGTTGCACCAGGAGCTGTTACGCCAGGCGCAGTAGCATGGATATTTTGTACCCATTGAGCAAAGATAGGTTGTAATTGTATGGCAGTATCCGAAAACATATCTTGTGGACGGCCTAAAGCACTCATGGTATCATTATGAATGTACAAGCCAAAACTGTGAAAACCTAGAAATATACATACCCAGTTAAGGTGGGATATGATTGCATCGCGGTGTCTAAGGACGCGATCTAATAGATCGTTGTATCGAGTAGTTGGATCATAGTCTCTTACCATAAAAATTGCTGCATGTGCAGCAGCACCGACTATTAGAAATCCGCCAATCCACATGTGGTGTGTGAACAAGGAAAGTTGTGTACCATAGTCAGTAGCTAGGTATGGATAGGGAGGCATAGAATACATATGATGAGCTACAACAATGGTTGTAGAGCCTAGCATAGCTAGGTTAAGAGATAATTGAGCATGCCATGACGTTGTTAAGATTTCATAAAGACCCTTATGGCCTTGTCCTGTAAATGGGCCCTTGTGAGCCTCCAAAATATCTTTAAGTCCATGGCCAATACCCCAATTGGTCCTATACATATGACCTGCGATTAGGAAAAGAATAGCAATAGCTAAATGATGGTGCGCAATATCGGTCAGCCAGAGACCACCGGTTACTGGATCTAGTCCTCCGCGAAAAGTCAGAAATTCTGCGTATTTGGACCAATTTAAAGTGAAAAAAGGGGTTGCTCCTTCGGCAAAACTAGGATAAAGTTGAGCCAAAAGGTCCCGATTCAAGATAAATTCATGAGGAAGTGGTATCTCTTTAGGATCCACCCCAGCGTCAAGAAATTGGTTAATTGGTAAAGATACATGAATTTGGTGCCCCGCCCAAGAAAGAGACCCAAGTCCTAATAATCCCGCTAAGTGGTGATTCAACATGGATTCTACATCTTGGAACCAGGCCAATTTGGGAGCGGCTTTGTGATAATGGAACCAACCAGCAAAAAGCATTAACGCTGCAAAAATCAATGCACCAATTGCAGTACAATAGAGTTGTAATTCACTAGTTATTCCAGATGCTCGCCAAAGCTGAAAAAAACCAGAGGTTATTTGGATTCCTCGGAAACCCCCGCCTACATCACCATTCAATATTTCTTGCCCTACTATAGGCCAAACTACCTGAGCACTGGGTCCAATGTGAGTAGGATCACTTAGCCATGCTTCATAATTGGAAAAACGGGCGCCATGAAAGTACATGCCACTCAACCAAAGAAAGATAATGGAAAGTTGCCCGAAATGAGCACTAAAGACTTTTCGAGAAATCTCCTCCAAATCACCAGTATGACTATCGAAATCGTGAGCATCAGCATGTAGGTTCCAGATCCAAGTGGTAGTATCAGGGCCCTTAGCTAGTGTTCTTGAGAAATGGCCGGGTCTGGCCCATTCCTCAAAAGATGTTTTTACAGGATCCCTATCCACAACAATTTTTACTTCTGGTTCCGGCGAACGAATAATCATTAAGTCCTCCTCTTTCCGGACAAGACATACAAAGAGACCCGCCAACTGTCTTTTTAGTGAATCTTTGAAAGATATATATTTTGAAAGATAGATTTTGAAAGATAGATTTTGAAAGATAGATATTGTGATTAGTTCTTTTCTTTACTATCTACCATCCTTCTATTTTTTTTTTAGTTATTCACTGGAGCAATTATATATTGAAGTCAATCCGAGGCAAGTGTTCGGGTCTATTATGACATAAAGATTAGGTGCCTAACGGACATTGTTTATCTTGAAAAACAAATATTTCTCGACGTAAGAAAAAAATCTTTTTTATTTTTAATTTAAGAAACTAGTGTATTTTTTTTGAGGGCATAAGCTCCTATCTATATCTACTTTCCTTGAGCATAATATAGGGTTTTTTATTTGATTCTAAATTCCAAGATAACTCATTAGAATTATTAATAAGATGGTCCTAATATATTAGCAATATTTAGATTGCCCCCTCTTTTTATTCACTTTATTACTTCTATTCTAGACCCTATCCCTATGGTTTATTCTTATGAAATATCATATAAAATAGAAGGTATAAGAAATGGATATAATGAAATTCTTGATTCGATCTTACGACCTAATTTATTTGATTAATGGATCAACAACCAAACCACCCATTTTATGAAAAAGAAGGAGCATGGTCTTATTCAAATTCAAAGCGCTTCGTAATCTTCAACCAGTTCTGTGCTTCAATATAATTTCCCGGAGTAAGCGCTATAGCTTGTTTCCAATATTCAGCAGCTTGATCAAACCAAGCTTCCGCAATTTCCGAATCACCCTGTAGAATGGCCTGTTCTCCTCGGTCGGAATAGGAAGTTCCTTCCCTTAGAACCGTACTTGAGAGTTTCCTACCTCATACGGCTCAGAAATTGCTATCTGAATTTCCCCTATCTTAACTGAATTCGATTTATCAAAAATCGATCCAATTTGTTCTTGGGTTAAGCAGAAGAAATTAATTACCTAAGTTTCAAACCCTAATTTTTATCAATAATCAGTTTGATCTTTTTTCCCACCTTCAGAAGAATGAAGCATAGATAGATATAGAGCCTTCGTTCAAATTTTCTGAGAGGTAACTATCCCGGTTTCATATATGAAATCTCTATAGAATCCTTGAAAAAGACTTTTTTCCATAAGAAAGAAAAAAGAACTTACTATCTTTGGGATCTGATACTACACCGCTGCTTAATCCCTTAGTGGATCGGCTCTATTACATAAGCGGATTCCTAAATTTTGCCCCATATCATGGGATAAGTAAGCAGTTTTTTTTAGTTGTATCGACCCAGTCGCTCACTAATTGATCTTTACGGTGCTTTCTCTATCAATTTGAGAAACTTTATCCATAGAGTAGTAGTATAGGCCATACTTTCTTCGTTTTTTGATTCTCGTGAAGTGTCCTTCCTTCCTACAGCTGATAGGGAAAAATCGTTGTTTTTACGATCCCTATGTAGAAAGCCCTTTTTTTCTAGTATTTACTAGAAAATTTGATCCTCTCTTTTTTTTTTTTCTTTCTATAGTGGAGATAGTCGCACGTAATGACAGATCACGGCCATATTATTAAAAGCTTGCGGTAAGAAGGGGTTTCGTTCTAGTGCCCGGAAATAATATTCCAAAGCCTTTGTATGCTCTCCATTGCTTGTGTGTATAAGGCCTATGTTATAGAGTATATAACTTCGATCATAGGGATCGATTTCTAGTCGCGTAGCTTCATAATAATTTTGCAAAGCTTCCGCATAATTTCCTTCGGATTGAGCCAACATCCGTTACGGTCGTTCATTCTATTCAAAAAATCTCCGTTCCAAAACCGTACATGAGGTTTTCATCTCATACGGCTCCTCCCTTCTGTACATAATAGTACTAAGCGAAATAATCTATAGAATCAAAATAGAATTAGTCCCGTCTCATTATGAACCGAAAGGGGCTGGTATTTTTCCAAGAAATCTCTAGCCAACCTTCCCACAAGAGGTTTTTCTTAACACCAATGAATTCTATTAATGCTAGAGGAAAACGATAGCTCCAATAATTTCTTTGTTCTCAACGCCTCCTATTTAGAGGAATTAGCTACTTCAACGATCTTTGATGGTTATAGGGGTATCCAAAGTACAAACCTGATGGTTGTTTGTTATCCCAACCATTCTTCCCAGCCCTGATACCGATCAGGAAAGGGGTAATTTCTAACAAAGTTTTTCTCTTGTTGATTCCTATTTCTAGGTGTAGTGCTTTTCTCCCCTATGCTGCCTACGGATACTAATAGAGTAGGATTGGCCTGTAATCCATACCATACCATATCCTGTAGGTGTAACCTTTCGCTCAATACTCAAATCTACAATTGAAGTATCTGAAGCCGCATCAATCGAGGATACACGACGGAAGGAATTGTTAGTTCGCCTCACCTTCCCGAAGCGTGGGTTTGTTTGCTTTACAAATTTGGTTCTCTCTATGCCAACCCCCCTCTCTTTTTCGTAAGACTGAGGTATAGGTAGGGCTAAAAAAAAGCAAAAAAAAGAGTCAAATCGCACCATCTCTATAATAAGTAAATGCCTTTTTTTCTCCTGAGGTTGTCGGAATTATTCGCAATAAAATATTGGCTACAATTGAGGAGGTCTTATCAATGAAATTTCCATTTCCACGGGATCTAGGCATAATTCCCAACCCATTCTATATAGAATTGTTTTCATTCCTTCACAAAATAACATAAAAACAAACACATTCGATTCTTATAATTATAAATAGATTGATCCATATGCTCTACTCTAAATCCATATGCTTTAAATGGATAAGAGAGATATGGATTTTCCGCTCAGCTCAAATTGTATCCTTTTCCTTCTGCTTGGACACGAAGAGATATGAAATATTTGACTAAGACTGGATTTCATTCCACTTTCCTATTTCTGAACAACAACTTATGTTATCAACTATTTCGTGTTTTCAAAGTTATTAATTGTCTCATACCCTATTTTTGATTTCGATAGTATGGTGTAGCGTATCTTATGCAAACGGAATTCTAAGGTTTCTTTATTTTATTATGCAATAAGAAGAATTCTTCCATTTTCTTTTTCTTTAGTTGCGGGAAAACCCAAATTAAAACTTTTATTTTATAGCGAGCGCAATTTCTAGTAAAAAATCCTGTATCCTTCCACTTAGATCAAAAGGAATTTTTCCAATAGAACTATGGAACCCCCGAGTGGTTGCGGTTGTACCTGTACTGCAGGAATAAGAAAACTCGCTATTCACTCAGTTTATTTTCCATAATAAGTTATGTAGGAGAGATGGCCGAGCGGTTCAAGGCGTAGCATTGGAACTGCTATGTAGACTTTTGTTTACCGAGGGTTCGAATCCCTCTCTTTCCGTTTTTCTTAATTCATCAACGTTAAGGATCACAATGTATCAAATCAAATAACAATTTTTTCCAGCAATAATATAATATCTTATATTATCTTATTTTGATTTAATAGAAATTAGAAATTCTCTATAGCAAATTACTGTGGTATGTAAAATACACATAGAGGAAAAAAGAAAAAAGGATCCTAATCCTAGGGTTAATCAATTTTAGCTAGTTGATGGGAAAATACAAATTAATGGTAATGGTCTTAGGGCGATTTAGTTCGGGGAAAGGGGAAGGGGAAGAAAATTCTATGAACCTTTCCTTTTTTCGTTAAGTTCAAGTCTGACGAGAGTAATATTCTACAACTAACAACTCATTTATTTTGAGACCGACCCACTTCCTATCTAGGATTTTATTTACTAGTCCTTTATATTCCAACGTGTCAATCGCCAAATGCTTTGGCAATTTCCCCGGGTCCGATGAAGCAATATAATTTTGAACCAGACCTTTTGATCTTTGGTTATCTTTCGTAGTAATAATATCTCGGGGTTTGCAACGAAAACTTGGTATATTGACTATACGACCATTAACTAAAATATGTCTATGGTTGACTAATTGGCGGGCCCCAGGAATGGTTGAAGCCATACCCAATCGAAAAAGGATATTATCCAAACGCATTTCAAGTAATTGTAGTAAAACCTGGCCTGTTGACCTTTTTGCTTTTCCAGCGATATGTACATATCTAAGTAATTGTCGTTCTGTCAGACCATAATGAAAACGCAATTTCTGTTTTTCTTGAAGACGAATACGATATTGCTCCTTTTTCCCAGAATTGAATTTTTTTTTAAGATTACTTCCGGATTTAGGTGTTTTTCTAGTGAGTCCTGGTAAAGCTCCCAGACGGCGTATTTTTTTTAAACGAGGTCCTCGATAACGGGACATGAAGACTCCTTTTTTTATTTTATTGAAATTTCATTTTACACAATTAATTTCATTGTATTTACATTACAGAATACATCGAAATTAAAACTGAATTAAACTACAGGATAAACAGAGTAAAATCAACTAAAGTACCCCAAAAAATGGAATTTCATCAAAATCTTTTTTTTTTGTATATATATTATTTATTTTATTGTTTTGTATCTAGCAAAATTGTAAGGTAAAAAACATAAAAGATCCTGGATTCTCCATTTAATTCGGAAAAAAAGAGATTCTTGTTCGTAGAACATCGATAGAGAAAAAAAAGCCGACTATCGGATTTGAACCGATGACCCTCGCATTACAAATGCGATGCTCTAACCTCTGAGCTAAGTGGGCTTACATAACGGAAATAGTGTAACAAATAGAAATAGGTATAGTATAGGAAATCCGTAAAATCTCAGATATTAGTTATTAATCTTAGCTATTAACTAGTTCTAAATTTGAAGTTATACTTATAAAAATAAAAAAATACTAAAACTTCTTAAAGATAAAGTTAGCTTGATATGCTTAACTATAGGATATTAAAAAATAAAATTATAGAATTTATTGGTATTTTCATTCGATCATTATAGACTTTATTATTTGTTAATAATTTGAGGATTAATATTTCACTAAGGGGAACATAGAGTCAGAGTAAATAAAATTGCTAATTCTGATTAGAAAAAAAGAATAAATATCAAGCGTTATAGTATAATTTTGAATACTATAAAAAAGTAAGACGGGAGGTGGGGGAGATAAAAACTTTTGGATATATTGATTCGGATTGAATTGCAAATACATCAAGGATAGAATCAATTCAATTCTGAATTGCAATAAGCAAGCGAGGTCTCTCAAATAGAGTCGAACTGAACTGCTAGACTACGTTGAGTGATGAACTCAATGATTCAAAAAAAAAACTAAGAGATGGATGAAATTACACAAGGAATCCTGGTCTCAAAGAAGAGGGAAATGGGGATATGGCGAAATCGGTAGACGCTACGGACTTGATTGTATTGAGCCTTGGTATGGAAACCTGCTAAGTGGTAACTTCCAAATTCAGAGAAACCCTGGAATTAAAAAAGGGCAATCCTGAGCCAAATCCGTGTTTTGAGAAAACAAGGGGTTCTCGAACTAGAATACAAAGGAAAAGGATAGGTGCAGAGACTCAATGGAAGCTGTTCTAACGAATCGAGTTAATTACGTTGTGTTGTTAGTGGAATTCCTTCTAGTTCTAAATTAGAGAAAGAGGGGTTTTATACCTTATACATTTAATAAACACGTATAGATACTGACATAGCAAACGATTAATCACAGAACTCATATTATATTCTAATTATAATATAGGTTCTTTATCTTTTTTAAAAATGAAATTAGAAATGATAATGATTATGAAATAAAAAACTCATATCATAATTTTTTTTTTTCATTATTGTGAATCCACTCCAATCGAATATTGAATAATCAAATTCTTCAATTAAAATTCAAAGTTTTCGAGATCTTTAAAAAAGTGGATTAATCGGACGAGGACAAAGAGAGAGTCCCATTCTACATGTCAATACTGACAACAATGAAATTTCTAGTAAAAGGAAAATCCGTCGACTTTATAAGTTGTGAGGGTTCAAGTCCCTCTATCCCCAAATCCTCTTTTATTCCCTAACTATACTATATTATTATTATTTATCCTCTTTTTTTTTTTCTTTTTATCAATGCACTTTTTTTTCTTTTTATCAATGCAATGGGTTTAAGATTCATTAGCTTTCTCATTCTACTCTTTCACAAAGGAATGCGAAGAGAACTCAATGGATCTTATCCTATTCATTGAATAGATTTCTTTTTTATTAGAGTATCGGCAAGAAATCTTGGTTATTCACTCTATTTTTAAGTTTTATTTAAGTAAACCATGCACAATGCATAGGACTACCCCCCCCATTTTCAAATTTAAAATTTGAAATACTTTAATTAATTTTTAGTCCTTTTAATTGACATAGATACAAATACTCTACTAGGATGATGCACAAGAAAAGGTCAGGATAGCTCAGTTGGTAGAGCAGAGGACTGAAAATCCTCGTGTCACCAGTTCAAATCTGGTTCCTGGCAGAGAAAAAAAAAAAAAAGATCCACCGAATAGGTATTGATCCAAATACCTCGAGATGGATTGTGATACATATTCATTAATAATATTTATTCATCTAAGTGGATAAATCTATAATATAAATATAGAGGCACTTCTTTTTCTTTTTAAAGAAGTTTTAAAATATATCTTTTCTTTATGATAAAGAAGGGGGTGAGATTCCCCTTTATTTTTTTGCGTTTCTTAATTTTGTATTCCGCTATTCCGACGAATATTTTTTTAGTCTTGCTTATCTTTATCTTATCTTATTTTCCTAGTTGTGCTAAGTAATGTGCGCGGTACAAAGTTCCTGGTAGAGAACTTCTTTGAGTCATCCTATTTTTCTGTTCATATGAAGGAAATTAATATGCGATTTTCAAAATAGGGGAATCCAAATGAAACCCTTTTTTTGCTCAGTCTATCTGGAATGCTTTTGTATAATTAGGAATTAATTATAAATAGGTATTCCGTTTCATCTAGGAAAAGAACCTAAAAATATTCCTTGACTTGAATAAAATCTGGAGTTGTGTTGTATAAGTGAGCATGAATTTCTTATCATTCAATGAGCATCTTGTATTTCATAAAAATTGGGGGTTATATAATCCTTACGTAAGGGCCAGCCTATCCAACTTTCAGGCATTAGGATACGTTTAAGGCGCGGATGATTATCATAAGAGATTCCCACCATATCATAAGATTCGCGTTCTTGAAAATCGGCACTTCTCCAAATCCAGAAGACAGACGGAATTCTAGGATTATCCTTTTGGGCAAAGACTTTTATGCAGACTTCTTCTGGATTATCTATACCATATTGTATTCTCGTAAGATGATACACGCTAGCTAAAGATCCACCGGGTGCTACATCATAAGCACATTGGGAGCGTAAATAATTGTAACCATATACATATAAAATGACAGCAATGGAATCCCAATCCCCTGCTTTTATTTGTAAAGTCTCTATTCCTCGGTGATCAAAGCCCAAAGATCTATGAACCACCTCATGTTTGACTAGCCAATTAGATAACCAACCCTGCTGCATTGTCTTCATCTCTCCCTCTTTGTATAAATATTTCACATTTCGGATGCAAGTTTGAAAGATTGCCCTGCTTTTTATTTTTCTACACAAAAGAGCCCCTCTCCTAATTCACTAATTTGTAGGAAGGTAATGAACTTTTGGATTTGAAAAAAGTTTCAGAAGATATATCTAATGTAGATGGTGATTGATAGAGCAATTCTTGCTCATAAGTTCCTGTATGAGTACTGCGCCTAACATAAAGCTTGTGACTGGTAGTAAAACATCTATTTTTATTTTGAGATAGAGTTTGATCCTCAACTATTTCTCGCGATATCTTCTTACGAAGTTTTGTTAGGGCATCTATAACTGCCTCCGGTTTAGGTGGGCAGCCCGGCAAGTAGACATCCACAGGAATTAACTTATCAACTCCCCGAACAGTACTATAGGAATCCGTACTGAACATTCCCCCTGTAATAGTACAGGCTCCCATAGCAATGACGTATTTTGGTTCAGGCATTTGCTCGTATAATCTCACTAAAGAGGGAGCCATTTTCATTGTTACCGTACCGGCTGTTAAAATTAGGTCTGCTTGCCTAGGACTTGATCTTGGTACCAATCCATAACGATCAAAGTCGAATCGTGAGCCTATTAATGAAGCAAATTCAATGAAACAACAACTGGTACCGTATAGAAGGGGCCATAAACTGGAGAGTCTTGACCAATTCGAAAGATCATTTGGTGTAGTTGAAATAACAGAATTGGAACTTGTTTGGTCAAGTAAGGGAAACTCAATCAAATTCATAACTGTCTCAATAGAATCTTTTCCTTCTTTTTTTTTGTCTAAATATTCAGTTAAGACCATTCCAAGGCTCCTTTTCGCCATGCATAAACTAAACCAACAACTAAGATAAGCACGAAAATCAAAGCTTCGATAAAAACGGATACACCCAATACGTCGAAACTCATTGCCCAAGGGTATAGAAAGACGGTTTCCACATCAAAAACAACAAAAACGAGCGCAAACATATAATAGCGTATTCGGAATTGTACCCAAGCCCCTCCCATGGGTTCTATACCCGATTCATAACTAGAAAGCTTCTCTGGTCCTTCACTAACCGGGGCTAAAAGTCCTGAAATCGAAAATGCCAAAATAGGAATAAGGCTTGCTATTATTAGAAATGTCCAAAAAATATCATATTCGTGAAGCAGAAACATAATGTACTCCCATTAATGTGGAATAGGCGGAACTTAAATTAGTCAATTCAATTCAGCATTGTCAATTTATCCAGAACTTCTCTCTTTTCCTCGGTGAAACAAGAATCTTTTTTGTTCAAACAAAAGCGCTTAGTTTAAGTTTAGCCTTTGTTTCCTCTGTGCTGCATCTTCTTTAAAGATTCATCCAATGGAATCCCAACTCCCTTTCTTTTGGATTTCCATTCTATTTAGATATGGTGTATGTAGATCTAATTCTTATATAAAGAAAACTTTCTCGTTTCACTTTGTCTCGCTTTCTCTAGAATCTCTAGAAAAAAGAATAGCTCTATCCTTTATTTAATATTTAATAATAAAATAATAAGAGACTATTAAATAAAAATGAGAATACTACTAAATTAGAACCTAATTAAGATAGTAGGACTAATCTATGCAGTATAATTAATGAGAAGTAATACTATAAAATAAAAATAAAGAACTCTATTTCAGAACTATGAGACAGAATATTCTGTTTTCTTATTTACTCTTTACTTTATTTTTTCTATTTAAAGTTGATCAATTTACATAATGTATCTATAAACAAAGTAATAAATATACTTAAAACAAAGTAGGAATTCGCAAAATGGATAAAATCATTGCAGTTATTATAGGGAAGTCTAGAGATATCCTATTTGAAGGAGGACGGGATTCAAATCAGGGAAAGGATCCTTTCTTCTATTGATTTGATAGAAATTCGTTTTTCTTTTCCTGTCTGTATGATTTTGATTTTCGATGAATGAGCCTTTGGTAATGCTTTTATCTCTATTCTATGTCGCAGGCGCCTATCCAGTCTATAAACAAATACTAATGAGAAAATGAAAACTATACTAAACTAAAGAAAACATAGGATAGAGATCCTAAAATCTAAAAAAGGGCATATTAGGGCTATACGGATTCGAACCGTAGACCTTCTCGGTAAAACAGATCAAACGGATTATTATCGAAATGATTTGAACTGTTTCAAAGACCCAACATGCATTTTTTTGCATTGGGCTCTTTCATAAACTGATTTAAAGATCAGTTAGTCCACCATAGTTTTTCTTTACGGAAAGATAATGAGATGGCTCCCTGTGCTCTGATTGATTTTTTGTATTATGATCTATCTAGGAGCAATACCAAAGTGTTTCAAAGGAGGATTACCTTGACTTAGGTCTGCCTCCGGTCTAAATTAAATCAACCTAAGTGAAATGGAGTCTCTATCGTTCCACTGCAAGAGTTAACTATGAGACTTCATACACCTTAAAGTTCATAGAACGAAAAGAAGTTTTTTGGAGGCCCTTATCCTCATTACGCCTAGCATTTAGTGGGCTGGATATTTACCTTATCAACTAGCAAATCCATAAGGGTTCTATTTGATTAGGCACCTGAATTGGCACCTGAATCGGACTGAACCGACTGTTTGTCAGGCTACTGTTCTCCTATTCTCTCGAATCTATGAAGTAAGACATTGATTTTGCAATAAGATCGATTATGTTCATTGCATAATAAGCTCCTTTGAAAAGCATTGGCGCACGTGTAAACGAGTTGCTCTACCGAACTGAGCTATAGCCCTTATCAGAGATATCTTAACATATAGATAATTTCTTGTCAAGATGAATATTTTCTAATGCCAGAGGATACCCCTTTGATCTGTATCTGTTTAGTATTTAGTTTAGTATTTAGTATATAACAGACCAATAACAGAGCGGTATTGCTTAGAAAAGGGATTCAATATATAATCGATCGAAGTAATGGGTCTTCCTTTGTGGTGATAAATTGCCTACTTAACTCAGTGGTTAGAGTATTGCTTTCATACGGCGGGAGTCATTGGTTCAAATCCAATAGTAGGTAAGTAGGTAGAAAAATTACTAGATAGCATTGGACTTACTTCGCTTCGCTATCTAATAACTTTTTCTACCCCTCTTCCCTTTTTCTTTGTATCAACTATAAACCACTGGATTGTCTTCAATTGGATGGGGGAATCCAATTGACAGCCTCGATTCGTATCCTAGCTCGTCTGAGAGCGAGCTTCGCTTCAACCAAATCTTTCGTACCCTCAGCTTTACTCAAGTTAGCTTCGGCTATTTCAAGTGCCTTTTGAGCTTCTTCCGGATCAATATCACTACCCAGTTCCGCATCATTTCCTAAAATGATGATCTCATTATTAACTATTCTCGCAAAACCGCTCCACAGAATCGCTGTTAACCATTGGTCGTTGAGGAGGCGTATTCTCAAAGGACCCATATCTACTGCTGTGTTAATGGGGGCGTGGTTTGGTAATACGCCAATTTGGCCACTATTAGTGGATAAAATGATTTCTTTCACTTCACAATCCCAAATAATTCGCTTAGGAGTCAGTACATAAAGATTTAATTTCATTTCTTCGATTTGTTCTCCTCTTCTAAGGTTATAGCTTTCGTGCTAGCTTCATCGATGTTACCCACCAAATAAAAAGCCTGTTCAGGTAGGCCGTCTAATTCTCCGGAAAGGATTAGTTGAAATCCCCTAATAGTTTCCGCAAGAGCAACATACTTTCCTGGAGAACCAGTAAAAACTTCTGCCACAAAGAACGGTTGTGATAAGAAACGCTCAATTTTTCTTGCTCTTGCTACAGTTAAACGATCCTCTTCCGATAATTCATCCAAGCCAAGAATTGCGATAATGTCCTGAAGTTCTTTGTAACGTTGTAAAGTTTCCTTAACTCTTTGCGCAGTTTCATAATGTTCGTTGCCAACGATCCGAGGCTGTAACATAGTCGAGGTTGAATCTAAAGGATCTACTGCTGGATAAATACCCTTGGAAGCTAATCCTCTGGAAAGTACGGTAGTAGCATCCAAATGTGCAAATGTTGTG
This sequence comes from Triticum urartu, assembly GCF_056163025.1. NCBI lineage: Eukaryota > Viridiplantae > Streptophyta > Magnoliopsida > Poales > Poaceae > Triticum > Triticum urartu. The sequence goes on along the minus strand of NW_028261158.1, from coordinate 13,592 downwards.
GCAGGGGCAGGGTCGGTCAAATCGTCTGCAGGTACATAAACTGCTTGAATCGAAGTTATAGATCCCTTTTTAGTAGAAGCAATTCTTTCTTGCAAAGAACCCATTTCTGTACTAAGAGTAGGTTGATAACCCACTGCGGAGGGCATTCTCCCTAATAAAGCGGATACCTCTGATCCTGCTTGAACAAAACGAAAGATATTATCGATAAATAAAAGCACGTCTTGCTTATTAACATCTCGGAAATATTCCGCCATAGTTAGGGCAGTTAAACCAACTCTCATACGAGCTCCCGGTGGTTCATTCATTTGGCCATAGACTAGAGCTACCTTTGATTCCTCAATATTTTTTTCATTAATTACTCCGGATTCCTTCATTTCCATATAAAGATCATTTCCTTCACGAGTCCGTTCCCCTACTCCACCGAATACGGATACGCCCCCATGAGCTTTAGCAATGTTATTGATTAATTCCATGATCAGTACTGTTTTACCTACTCCAGCCCCCCCAAATAGTCCTATTTTTCCTCCACGTCGATAAGGAGCTAAAAGATCGACGACCTTAATACCTGTTTCAAAGATGGATAATTTCGTATCTAACTCGATAAAGGCAGGCGCAGATCTATGAATAGGGAACGTTGCACTACTATCTACAGGACCCAAATTGTCAACAGGCTCCCCAAGAACGTTGAAAATTCGTCCGAGAGTAGCTCCACCGACCGGAACACTGAGAGGAGCTCCCGTGTCAATCACTTCCATTCCTCTCATCAACCCGTCCGTAGCACTCATAGCTACAGCTCTAACTCGATTATTTCCTAATAATTGTTGTACCTCACAAGTCACATTAATTTGCTTATCGGCAGTGTCTCTACTCTGGACTACCAAAGCGTTATAAATATAAGGTAACTTGCCTGGGGGAAAAGTGACATCCAGCACGGGTCCAATAATTTGATCGATACGACCTGTACTTTTTTCTTCAATTGTGGAAACCCCGGGAGGAGAAGTAGTAGGATTGGTTCTCATAATTATCACATAATTAAAAAAAAGGAATTTGTCGAAATTTTTCTTTTTTTATTGTTGAATAATGCCAAATCAAATCAAAAAAAATCCAAAAGTAAAAAGGAAATGAATTAGTTAATTCAATAAGAGAGAAAAGGGGACCAGGACTTGATTTCGTTGCCCAAGCGAATCCCATTCAATCGTTTACTCATGGAATGAGTCCATTGGAAAGTTCAATCAATCTTTTTTTTCATATACATTTTGCCTTTTGTGGAGGATCTGTGCCTACTCTACTTTCCTATCTAGGACTTCGATATACAAAATATATACTACTGTGAAGCATAGATTGCTGTCAACAAAGAATTTTATTAGTATTTAGTTAGGTATTTGCATTCAAAATAAGAAAAGAGAACTATTAAGAACTTGTAAAATAAGGATTAGGAATTAATTTGGGTTGCGCTATATCTATCAAAGAGTATACAATAATTATGGATTTGGTAAATCAAATCCATGGTTTAATAACGAACCGTGTTAACTTACCATAACAACAACTCAATTCCTATCGAATTCCTATATTGGAATTCCTATAGGATAGAACATACACAGGGTGTACGCATTATATATGAATGAAACATATTCATTAACCTAAGCATGCCCTCAATTTTCTTTAATGAGTTGATATTATATTAATTGAATATCCTTTTTGTTTTACGAGATTTTTGCTAAAGTTTCATTTACGCCTAATTAACATCGAGTAGACCCTGTTATTGTGAGAATTCTTAATTCAAGAGTTATAGGGAGGGACTTATGTCACCACAAACAGAAACTAAAGCAGGTGTTGGATTTCAAGCTGGTGTTAAAGATTATAAATTGACTTACTACACCCCAGAGTATGAAACTAAGGATACTGATATCTTGGCAGCATTCCGAGTAAGTCCTCAGCCTGGGGTTCCGCCCGAAGAAGCAGGGGCTGCAGTAGCTGCCGAATCTTCTACTGGTACATGGACAACTGTTTGGACTGATGGACTTACCAGTCTTGATCGTTACAAAGGACGATGCTATCACATCGAGCCTGTTGCTGGGGAAGACAACCAATGGATCTGTTATGTAGCTTATCCATTAGACCTATTTGAAGAGGGTTCCGTTACTAACATGTTTACTTCCATTGTAGGTAACGTATTTGGTTTCAAAGCCCTACGTGCTCTACGTTTGGAGGATCTACGAATTCCCCCTACTTATTCAAAAACTTTCCAAGGCCCGCCTCATGGTATCCAAGTTGAAAGAGATAAGTTGAACAAGTACGGTCGTCCTTTATTGGGATGTACTATTAAACCAAAATTGGGATTATCCGCAAAAAATTATGGTAGAGCGTGTTATGAGTGTCTACGTGGTGGACTTGATTTTACCAAAGATGATGAAAACGTAAACTCACAACCATTTATGCGCTGGAGAGACCGTTTTGTCTTTTGTGCCGAAGCTATTTATAAATCACAGGCCGAAACCGGTGAAATCAAGGGGCATTACTTGAATGCGACTGCGGGTACATGTGAAGAAATGATTAAGAGAGCTGTATTTGCAAGAGAATTAGGGGTTCCTATTGTAATGCATGACTACTTAACTGGGGGATTCACCGCAAATACTACTTTGGCTCATTATTGCCGCGACAATGGCCTACTTCTTCACATTCACCGTGCAATGCATGCAGTTATTGATAGACAGAAAAATCATGGTATGCATTTCCGTGTATTAGCTAAAGCATTGCGTATGTCTGGGGGAGATCATATCCACTCCGGTACAGTAGTAGGTAAGTTAGAAGGGGAACGCGAAATGACTTTAGGTTTTGTTGATTTATTGCGCGATGATTTTATTGAAAAAGATCGTGCTCGCGGTATCTTTTTCACTCAGGACTGGGTATCCATGCCAGGTGTTATACCGGTAGCTTCAGGTGGTATTCATGTTTGGCATATGCCAGCTCTGACCGAAATCTTTGGGGACGATTCTGTATTACAATTTGGTGGAGGAACTTTAGGACATCCTTGGGGAAATGCACCTGGTGCAGCAGCTAATCGAGTGGCTTTAGAAGCCTGTGTACAAGCTCGTAACGAAGGGCGCGATCTTGCTCGCGAAGGTAATGAAATTATCCGAGCAGCTTGCAAATGGAGTCCTGAACTAGCCGCAGCTTGTGAAGTATGGAAGGCGATCAAATTCGAGTTCGAGCCGGTAGATACTATTGATTAACTAGATAAAACTAAAGATAAAGAAGGTATAAATAAAAAAGAAACGAAATAAAAAGAGAAAAAAATCAGTTATGAAATGCAGTAATTCTTCTTTATTCTTCTAATTGATTGCAATTAAACTCGGCTCAATCTTTTTTAGAAAAAAAAGATTGAGCCGAATAAAAATAGATCATGATATGATCATGAGACTTGACAAATTGAGATTCGTCTATTCTATATATCTAGAATATATATATTAAGGTATAATACAATAAAGAAATACAAATAAAATAATAAAATAATAAAATATAGTATTATCATATGATAATGATAATGGAATCAAATACGCAGTATTTACAGAAAAAAGTCTTCGTTTATTGGGAAAGAATCAATATACTTTTAATGTCGAATCGGGATTCACTAAGACAGAAATAAAGCATTGGGTCGAACTCTTCTTTGGTGTTAAGGTGGTAGCTGTGAATAGCCATCGACTACCTGGAAAAGGTAGAAGAATAGGACCTATTCTGGGCCATACAATGCATTACAGACGTATGATCATTACCCTTCAACCGGGTTATTCTATTCCACTTCTAGATAGAGAAAAAAACTAAAGGAGAATGAATGAAAAAAGACATAGTTTGGAAGTTAGACCTTTTTATAGGACTCTCTTTCAATTTCAAAAAAGAGGACGTTTGAAACTTTTAACAGGCGTAATCGTGAGTCAACAAGTGACTCGAACTGTGTGTAAAAAAAGAAGCATTTTTTTTTTTTCAAAATGCTAGAACTAGATAAGGAAGTTTTCTATAACCTTGAGAAAAAGGATAAAAAGGTAGTTTTTTTTTAGTTTATGACTCCGATCAAGAGCGAGAAATCCTTGATTTGGGATTGGACATAGAACCTGGACCCATCGTAGAGACGTTTAGTTCAAAAGAAAGGATCGTATCCTGATGGTAAGAATTATACTTTCGTGGAAATACAGCGCTATAGACTTCAATGCGGTAGAGTAGACGTTTTGTTTCTAATTTTTCTGGACCAAACCTCCGCTCCGACCCAACGATACAATGAATTTTTTCTGTTCATATTCATAAATAAAAAAGATTCGGAATCGCAATGCTACTATATGCGTCCAGAGGAGTATTTGGAATAATATTCTTCTATAATCCATTATTGCGGGGGGTCTTACTAACAGGGCTTCGCTGCACGGGACAGGTCTTCGTCGAAAAGCTAACTCCACCCGGCATTTTCATACCCTTTCTTTGGGTGGTATATCGCCTTTTAAAGTCTAAGAGGGTAGTAGGGGATCTATAGTAGGTAAGATAATTTGCCCTTTGATTTTGATTGAATATACTATTTTTCCGCCTTTACCACGCATTATTGTATGCGCTTCTAGAGAAGTATGTATGCAGGAAGTAAATTCTAACCGCTTTCTTTTGAATCCAATTTCAAATTAGATTAGAAAGATAGAAAGGCCATGAGGATGGGAAAATCAAAATAAAATCTTTTTAATTAGTTCTCCTTTTTTGGAATTTTCTTATTATCCTTTCATTTTTTTTACAGAATATTTTTCAAACTAAAAATAAAAAATACAATACAATAGTCAATATTCCTTATAATAGATATACTTAATTATATCATAAGAATCTTAAGATATTTTTCGACTAGATAGAAATAGTAAATTTGAATTGAGACACCTATTCCATGACGGATTTAAACTTACCTTCTATTTTCGTGCCTTTAGTAGGCTTAGTATTTCCGGCAATTGCAATGACTTCTTTATTTCTTTATGTGCAAAAAAATAAGATTGTCTAGTATTTTTTAGTGTAAGTAATATAATATGGTAGGGTATGTGGCTTTTTCTACACACACTTTCTACACACAAATGAAAAACGGTTATGGATGCGGATATAGGCTACGAGCATAAATGCATGAATATGCAGAGCCAGGTATAGCGAGTTTTATTTTATTTATTTTAATTGAATCAACGAATATTTTTTGAATAGAAAGTCAATGTATCTAACCTATTATTTCACAGGAGTACTAGTTGCTGAAGGCGATTTCAGAATCAAAAAAAGTAAAGTCAAAATTATTTAGCTTATTCTCTCAATTTCAATCGACCGCTGCTGGATTTAGTATATCTAATATGAATTGGCGATCAGAACACATATGGGTAGAACTTCTAAAAGGTTCTCGAAAAAGGGGTAATTTTTTCTGGGCCTGTATTCTTTTTCTAGGTTCACTAGGATTCTTATCGGTTGGGATTTCCAGTTATCTTGGTAAGAATATTATATCTATACTTCCATCTCAAGAAATTCTTTTTTTTCCGCAGGGGGTCGTGATGTCTTTCTACGGAATCGCAGGCCTATTCATTAGCTCCTACTTGTGGTGTACTATTTTGTGGAATGTAGGTAGTGGTTATGACCGATTCGATAGAAAAGAGGGAATAGTGTGCATTTTTCGTTGGGGATTCCCTGGAATAAAACGTCGCGTCTTCCTTCGATTCCTTATGCGGGATATCCAATCAATTAGAATTCAGGTTAAAGAGGGTCTTTATCCTCGTCGTATTCTTTATATGGAAATCCGGGGCCAGGGGATCATTCCCTTGACTCGTACTGATGATAAATTTTTTACTCCACGAGAAATTGAACAAAAAGCTGCCGAATTGGCCTATTTCTTGCGCGTACCAATTGAAGTATTTTGAGGTATCTTTTTTGAACTGAGTTGAATGAAGAAAAGAAGAATTGGAAGAAGAAAAGTTTTCTCAACACAGGGAGGAAGTCCCTTCTAAATTGGATTTGTTATTGTAAGGGGATTTTTAAGTATTTATCTAAAGGAAGGAACAAACGAGGATAAGAGAAATTTGCTTTTAATTTTTTTTTATCCAAGTTAGATATATCGCATACTATTCTTCCTTTTTCATCCGAAAGGGCTTTTTTTTTATTCTATTTCACTATTTCATTCCATCTAGATCTAAGAAAGAACCCAATGCACTGAAATTCCACTAATAACTAATATACAAAAAAGAAGAATAGATACAGGGTATCAAACCTATAGAGTTTTTGCTTCAAAGAAATAGAAATATCATGAAATAGAAATATCATCATATAGAGTCAGGGAATGGAATAGAGTCAGCGAATGAAGCATATTCATTAACAACTCCATTTACAGATCAAAAATGAAAAAAAAGAAAGCATTGCCTTCTTTACTATATCTTGTATTTATCGTACTTTTGCCTTGGGGGGTCTCTTCCTCATTTAACAAATGTCTGGAACTTTGGATTAAGAATTGGTGGAATACCAGGCAATCCGAAACTCTCTTAACTGATATTCAAGAGAAAAGATTCTAGAAAGATTCATAGAATTAGAAGAACTTTCTCTCTTGGACGAGATGATAAAAGGGAAACTAAAGACACATGTACAAAAACCTCCTACAGGAATACACAAGGAAATAATACAATGGGTCAAAATAAATAATGAGGATCATCTCCATACCATTTTGCATTTCTCGACAAATATAATCTGTTTGGCTATTCTAAGTGGTTCTTTTTTTCTGGGTAAAGAGGAACTTGTCATTTTGAATTCTTGGGTTCAGGAATTCTTCTATAATTTAAATGACTCAATAAAAGCTTTTTTTATTCTTTTAGTTACTGATTTTTTTGTTGGATTTCACTCCACCCGTGGTTGGGAACTAGTAATTCGTTGGGTCTACAACGATTTTGGATGGGCTCCTAACGAGCTTATTTTCACTATTTTTGTTTGTAGTTTTCCAGTAATTCTAGATACATGTTTGAAATTTTGGGTCTTTTTTTGTTTAAATCGTCTATCTCCTTCGCTTGTAGTCATTTATCATTCAATTAGTGAAGCATAAATTCATTTGATCTCCCGATATTAATATTAATCAAATTAGCAAGCATCTTTTTTTAGAAAGAAAGCCCTTTTCCATTTTAGCAAAATTCTTTCTATTTATACCTACTTTAAGGTATTCATCATTGCAGTACAACTGTTGCAGTAGAATGACAACAGATTCGTGTATAGGGAACTAGATTAGCTTAGCTACCTATCTAATTTATTGTAGAAATTCTGGGATCTGCGATTGGACATGGAAAATAGAAATACTTTTTCTTGGGTAAAGGAACAGATAACTCGATCGATTTCTGTATCGATCATGATATACGTAATAACTCGGACATCTATTTCAAATGCATATCCCATTTTTGCGCAGCAGGGTTATGAAAACCCACGAGAAGCAACTGGACGAATTGTATGTGCCAATTGCCATTTAGCTAGCAAGCCCGTCGATATTGAAGTTCCCCAAGCTGTGCTTCCCGATACTGTATTTGAAGCAGTTCTTCGAATTCCTTATGATATGCAATTGAAACAAGTTCTTGCTAATGGAAAAAAGGGAGGGTTGAATGTAGGTGCTGTTCTTATTTTGCCCGAGGGATTCGAATTAGCGCCGCCCGATCGTATTTCCCCTGAGTTAAAAGAAAAGATAGGAAATCTTGCTTTTCAGAGTTATCGTCCCGATAAAAAAAACATTCTTGTGATAGGCCCTGTTCCCGGTAAGAAATATAGTGAAATTGTCTTTCCCATTCTTTCCCCTGATCCTGCTACGAAGAAAGATGCTCATTTCTTAAAATATCCCATATAATGTAGGGGGAAACCGAGGAAGAGGACAGATCTATCCTGATGGTAGCAAGAGTAACAATACAGTCTATAATGCTACGTCAACAGGTATAGTAAGAAAAATACTACGTAAAGAAAAGGGGGGGTATGAAATATCCATAGTTGATGCATCAGATGGACGCCAAGTGATTGATATTATACCTCCCGGACCAGAACTTCTTGTTTCAGAGGGGGAATCCATCAAGCTTGATCAACCATTAACAAGCAATCCTAATGTGGGAGGTTTTGGTCAGGGGGACGCAGAAATCGTGCTTCAGGATCCATTACGTGTCCAAGGCCTTTTGTTCTTCTTCGCATCCGTTATTTTGGCACAAGTTTTTTTGGTTCTCAAAAAGAAACAGTTTGAAAAGGTTCAATTGTACGAAATGAATTTCTAGGTCCCGGGATTTCTTACCATCAAGTTGGTAAAAAGCCTCGATTTATTGGCAATTGCTAGAATTATCTATGATCTATTTTGGAAATCCTTTTTTTGTTTAGACTGCTTTTTGTTTATGAGATGTCTGGAATTCCTTATTTATATCCCATGCAAAAGAAGAGAATCCAAGGCAAAGGCGAGAACAATCAAATTAAAATTTCTTCTTTTTCGGAGGGATTGCAGGTCTTCTTAATCGTCTATTCGGCACAAGAAAAAGCCTTTTTCTTGTGCCGATTCTTCTTGTATCAAAATAAGAATCCTTTTTCTTCCTAATTCGTCAAAGATTACTATTTCTTCTTTATTCGGGTCTGTCTCTTGGACCTCTTTTTCTTTTGCTTAGGTTTAGCCGAGGTAGTGGACAAACAGAGGGGAAGAAAATATGGCGGGGGAAAAATTTCTTGTGATTGTGAGCAAATTGCTTGGCTTGTTTAATTAAGTTCAACTTCAAATTTACAGAAATTTTGCAAAAAAAAAGTAAACTCTTCCATTGAAGGTTTTTTTATTTTTAGGCTAGTTGAATAGTTTTGATTAAGGTTTTATTAGTTTATTACTCGAAACTAAATCAAGGATTTTCAGGATACTTCCTTCGTGGAATAAGATATTGGATCCTCGAGTGATCTCTTTTTCTTGTTGCTTCATAAGAGTGAATCGAATAGATTCAATTCGCGTTATAAGAGTAAAATAAAAATTCCGCGGGTCCTTTCCGCTCTAATCAGATAAAGGGGGGTAAGGACCCGCTAAGCTCCTACTTTTTCATGTTTACAATCTGGTCCCTCCGATTACTATAGAGATGAACCCAATCCAGAATATGAACCATAAAAGAAAACACCTACTAAACCAATCACAGCAATACCAGCTACAGTACCTATCAGCCAAAGAGGAATTCTTCCAGTAGTATCGGCCATTTCCCCTACTTTCCTCCACATTTTATCAATTGGTCATGCTAGAGACAAAAACAGTCATGGGTAGTTATAAGGATGGTATCCTTCCAAATGGGATAAGAGAATTCTTATTAGTCTCTTTCTTTCTCTCAATTGAAGAAGTAATTGGAAAATAAAACAGCAAGTACAAAAATGAGTAATAAACCCCAGTATAGACTGGTACGATTCAATTCAACATTTTGTTCATTCGGGTTTGATTGTGTCATAGTTCTATAGTTGGAATTTGTTTTATCGTTGGATGAACTGCATTGCTGATATTGATCCCAAGAAAAAAACAGTAGGTACAGCTAGTCCGTGAATAGCCAGCCATCGCACTGTAAAAATAGGATAGGTTCGATCTATGGTCATTGAGGGCCTCCTAAAAGGATCTACTAAATTCATCGAGTTGTTCTAAAGAATCAAAACGGTCGGTTATTAACGGAATTCCTTGTCGGCTTTCCGTGAAATACTCGTTTGGCCTAGGACTTCCAAACACGTCATAAGCTAAACCCGTACTGACAAATAACCAACCCGCAATGAATAGGGAAGGTATAGTAATGCTATGAATAACCCAGTATCGAATACTGGTAATAATATCAGCAAAAGAACGTTCTCCCGTGCTTCCAGACATGCTGAACTCCCAAAATTTTTGTACATTCAAAAAAGGAATTGATTCCGTAAAAGATGGGATCGACCAGTAAATAGAAAATTACTGATATTTCATCCTTGTGAGATTGTCAATTTTGTACCAAAGGTGTATTTTGAGTATACCGAATTAGTATAGCTATCCTTCCTATGGCACAGCAATCTGGTTTTGCCTGGTTCCGAAACATAATTACTTTTTTATTTTTTTTTTGTCTATAGGTAAGCTATATGTTATTCAAGGCATCAATAGAAAACCCCATTTTTGTAGGTTCTACTTACTTTTCATTGGCTTCGGAATAATAGAGTAATTCGGAATAGCAGCCAAAATCTTGGGAAAATCTAAGTTAATGATCAATAGGTTTGGATAAATAATTTAGGAAGGATATTCTCATACTGACACAATACAAGGACAAGTATATGTGAAATCTATCCTTTCATAATTCGTAATTCATCCTTGTATTGTTTGTTGGATTAGGTCTAACTTTCTTGACCAAACTGCGAGCGCGGAACTTTACGAGATGAAATAGGGAAAGACAGAAGATAGAATAGAACTTAAAAGGATAATTGAAGTGACTCGTCTTCGAATCTACTTTGGTTGGAGTTCGAAAAAGGAATAAAAATAAAGTAAATTCAAGGAAGAGCTTTCTTTTTTTTTTTTTTTTAACAGCCCCTTGGCAGGTCGTGGAATGCTTTTGTTCTCCTCTTATTCCATATGGAATACAATCAGTTAAAATAAGAAGGAATAGGGGAATATTCGATCGTTCACTCCAAAAAGAGGGTCCTATTGAAAAAGAAATTATCCAAAATAGAAAGAAGTTTTTTTTTTCAAATTCAATTGTTTATTTATCTCTTATTCAAAAATTTCCCTGAAAATTGAATTTCTTTTTTTCATTCAATGGGGTTAGATGATCTAGTTCTTAATATTATTACTTTACTCAATTGACAAATTCCACAACAAATCTCTTGATTCGGAATTAGGGACTCATGTATCATCTGATGAATCCACTTTCTTTTACACTTCTGTATCTTACTCTATCTTGTTTTTTAGTATTATCTAAAATAACTGATGAATTATGAATTTTCCATAACTTAGGTAAATGCTTTACCAACATATGTAGTGTAGTAAAAAAAAATAAATGGAATTTAACTCTTTCATGCTTACTTTAACTAGTTATTTTGGTTTTCTACTGGCTGCTTTAACTATAACCCCAGCTCTATTTATTGGCTTGAACAAGATACGCCTTATTTGAATTGACTGAATAATTATAATTCAGAAAGAAAAATCTTTCTTTGGGATTCCTGGCATTCTACGACTCTTTTCCAGACTAATTAGGAATTCTTTTCTTGGTCATTGAGATTCGTGGATAATTTAGAGTACTATTTAGGGATAGATCGTACCTCTTTTTTTATCCCCTCGAACAAATCGAAATGATTGAAGTTTTTCTATTTGGAATCGTCTTAGGCCTAATTCCTATTACTTTAGCGGGATTATTCGTGACTGCGTATTTGCAATACAGGCGTGGGGATCAGTTGGATCTTTGATTGAGTCATTTTTTTTTTTTGATTGACCTCCTCCAGACCAGAGAGGAGGTCAAATTGAAATTGGAGTTACAATTCAATTTTGTTAAGTTATTTTACTCTGCTTCGACATAAAATAGATGGAATCACGCTCTGTAGGATTTGAACCTACGACATCGGGTTTTGGAGACCCGCGTTCTACCGAACTGAACTAAGAGCGCTTTCATTCATTCAAAAAGAAAATCTTTTTCTATTCCTAATGTATCTCACGTACGTATAGTCTCCACAAATTCAAGTTATACCCACTTTACTTTAATTGATCTCGTCGCTACTGCCTATAAAGAAGAAAGAAGTAATAGGTAGGGATGACAGGATTTGAACCTGTGACATTTTGTACCCAAAACAAACGCGCTACCAAGCTGCGCTACATCCCTTTTCCAAATTAAATTGTTGTACAATGCCATTGTACACAATTCCTGTCTTCTTTTCCACATCATAATTTTCTTCTTCTTTCTTTCTCTATCTATATATAGAACCCTCGTGTCATTTCTTCTTTTTGGTCTCATATAATTAAGGAATTATATACATATAAAATCCAATATAATTTCGCCTATAAAAGAAGGATTACTTTTCCTTGGTAATATATAGGAAGAAGGGGTCATCTTTTTCTTTTTTAGGGATAGGAAAATTTCGTCGATATGGTTCATTTTATATATAGCATAACAATCTTGGGCAAGAGTTTATGATCATATATGTATTCCAACAAGGAAGGAGGATTTTCAATGCGGGATATAAAAACATATCTCTCTGTAGCACCCGTGCTAAGTACTCTATGGTTTGGTGCTTTAGCAGGTTTATTGATAGAAATTAATCGTTTATTCCCAGATGCTTTGTCATTCCCTTTTTTTTAATTCTAGTTATTGCTATGGGAGGGATAGATTTCTTCGTGATATGACAAAATTTGATCCTTTTCAATCTTTTTTTAGTATCGGAAGGAAAAAGAAAGAAAAGATGGATTGGGTTGAACCTCAGAGTCATTAAAAATTTGGTAAACCCCATTTTTGAAAATAGAAATTCAATTTAAAGGGGTACCCAAGCTAAATAAGGCCTCAGAAATCAGAGCATAGAAAAGGCGGGGCTGGCTAATTAAATGAAAGGATTTCGAACCAAAATCTTTGCTAATTCGACAAGGATTGTATTCTTTAATTATTTCTCTATTTTTTATTACTTAATTAAAGAATAAAAAAAAATTATTCTAATGAATTTTATTCTTCTTCTTCGGATTCAAAATAGAAGAATAAAAGAATAAGTAGAAGAATTAAGTTAAGTCAATCCAAAAAGAAAAGGAGGTTCATGGCCAAGGGAAAAGATGTTAGAATCAGAGTTATTTTGGAATGCATCAGTTGTGTTCGAAAAGGTGCCAATGAGGAATCGACGGGGATTTCTAGATATAGTACTCAAAAGAATCGCCACAATACACCCGGACAATTAGAATTCAAAAAATTTTGTCGTTATTGTCGCAAGCATACGACTCATCACGAAATAAAGAAATAGGAACATCGTGTGTTTGATCTTTCCAAACAACAGAAAGAGTAAGAACTTCATATTTAATATATAAAGAAAACATAGTATAGAATACAAAATACAAATCAACTCATCTGATTTCCGGTAGATATTATTTCATATGTATAGAGGGTATTCATATACTATAATATGAATCAAATAAGATATGGATCAAAGAAAAACTACTTCTTCTGGATCCTAAATTAATAAAATAAAGAAGTGAATTTTCAAATTTTCAAATTTTAAATAAGGAATAAATCATGTATACATCTAAACAACCTTTTCTTAAATCTAAGCAACCCTTTAGTAAATCCAAGCAAACTTTTAATAAATCCAAGCAACCCTTTCGTAAATCCAAGCAAACTTTTCGTAAATTCAAGCAACCTTTTCGTAAATCTAAACAACCTTTTCGTAGGCGTCCCCGGATTGGCCCGGGAGATCGAATTGATTATAGAAACATGAGTTTAATTAATAGATTTATTAGTGAACAAGGAAAAATATTATCGAGACGAATAAATAGATTAACCTTGAAACAACAACGATTAATTACTCTTGCTATAAAACAGGCTCGTATTTTATCTTTCTTACCGTTTCGTAACTATGAGAACGAAAAGCAATTTCAAGCCCAGTCAATTTCA
>NW_028261157.1:10000-25000 GCF_056163025.1 Triticum urartu | reverse complement strand
TATTGACATAAGAGATGTCATTTATAGTCTATCTCTTTCTATATATGGAAAGTCAAGAAATTCTCATCGAAACATCGAGAAATTGTGCATATAGAAAACTCTAAAGAAAGAAAAAAAGGAGACCCATGCCATGATTTTCAAATCTTTTCTATTTAGTAGTCTAAGTTTCTCGATGAGGATAATTAATTCGGTCGTTGTGGTCGGACTCTATTATGGATTTCTGACTACATTCTCCATAGGTCCCTCTTAGATCTTCTTTCTCCAATCTTGGATTAGGGAAGAAGGAGATATTCGCGACTACTGGCGATTTCATTATGGGGCAGCTCATGATCTTCATATCGATCTATTATCCACCTCTGTATCTATTCTTTCTTAGCTAAACAGGTGGAAGATCTATCCAATTTGGTTATATTATATCATGGACTCGAAAAACGGATCTGAATTTGACTGAAATGCACGATCTTCACAGGTATCACTTTTCACGATACCTAAAAGGTGGAATAGCGATTTTCGAACCATTTCCTATAAGAGAATGGTTTCCATTACTTTGAGAAATGGATTCTTATATCAAACTATAGCTATTGCATTAAAGAAGAAAAGAAACTAATAGAAGTCGAAGACGCGGAATGATAGTGAATAGAGAGAAAGATTCTTCTGATTTTCTTGTTTCTATCTACTAGACGCCGTAGAGAATTGAGAATTTTCATGTCTTTCAATTCTCGTACTCGTAATTGGAAAGTTATGGAAGGAGACCCATCATTTTGCAATGAAAACAACATATAAAACTCTGGACAATTTCGAAATCAGGCCAAGCGTCTTAATACATATGCAAAAAAATTCATTATTGGCCCACCATTGATTAGAAGATTTAGCTTGTATGAATCGCTATTGGTTTGATACGAATAATGACAATCGTTTCAGTATGTTAAGGATACAGATGTATCCACAATTCATTTAGAGTTACTTAATAGTCTATTTCTTATACCATATCTCTATCCCGTGAAATTCTCGAGCCAAAAGATGGATGCATATGCTGTGTTTCATTTTGCTAAATGATATCAATTAAATGGTGTATCAATTCCATAAATTGCATATAGCAATAAATAAATCAGCAAAATTCTTTCTAATATTTTAGATAGAAGAAACATTTCTTCTATCTAAAATATTAGAAAGAATGTACCCTTCTATCCAAATCCAATTTGCATCGATAAAATAAATCCAAATTCCAGTAGTAGATGAATAATTGCAAATTTGTGTGTGTACGAGATTAGAATAACTTCAAAATAACTGACATAATTTTGTATTTTTCCTGATCAGAAAAATACATGAAAAAGAAAGGAGGTAGAAAAATTTTTGGATTTATGGTTAAAGAAGAAAAAGAAGAAAACAGGGGTTCTGTTGAATTTCAAGTATTCAGTTTCACCAATAAGATACGGAGACTTGCTTCACATTTGGAATTACACAAAAAAGATTTTTCATCGGAAAGAGGTCTACGAAGACTTTTGGGAAAACGTCGACGTTTGCTGGCTTATTTGGCAAAGAAAAATAGAGTACGTTATAAGAAATTAATCGGTCAGTTGAATATTCGGGAGCAGTAATTTAATCGTTCAAATTTTTTTCTTGTTTTATTATTTTTTTAGTAGTCTTATAGTAGTCTTAGATTTTTCATTTTGATGAGCCTCGCTTTGAGGAATTCATGGAATAATCCATTTTCATGGAATAATGAATTAAGGAAGAAAGGATATGAGTCTACCGCTTACAAGAAAAGATCTCATGATAGTCAATATGGGCCCTCAACACCCATCAATGCATGGTGTTCTTCGACTGATCGTTACTCTCGATGGTGAGGATGTTATTGATTGTGAACCCATATTAGGGTATTTACACAGAGGAATGGAAAAAATCGCGGAAAACCGAACTATTATACAATACTTACCTTATGTAACAAGGTGGGATTATTTAGCTACTATGTTTACAGAAGCAATAACAGTAAATGCACCAGAATTCTTGGAGAATATTCAAATACCACAAAGAGCCAGCTATATTAGGGTAATTATGTTAGAATTAAGCCGGATAGCTTCTCACTTGCTATGGCTTGGACCTTTTATGGCGGATCTCGGCGCACAGACTCCTTTTTTCTATATTTTTAGAGAGAGAGAATTAATATATGATCTATTTGAAGCTGCTACAGGTATGCGAATGATGCACAATTACTTTCGCATCGGAGGAGTAGCCGCCGATCTACCTTATGGATGGATCGATAAATGTTTAGATTTCTGTGATTATTTTTTACGCGGAGTTGTTGAATATCAACAACTTATTACACAGAATCCAATTTTTTTAGAGCGAGTTGAAGGAGTAGGTTTTATTAGCGGAGAAGAAGCAGTAAATTGGGGCTTATCGGGACCGATGTTACGAGCTTCTGGAATACAATGGGATCTTCGTAAAGTAGATCCTTATGAGTCTTACAACCAATTTGATTGGAAAGTCCAATGGCAAAAAGAAGGGGATTCGTTAGCTCGCTATTTAGTACGAATTGGTGAAATGAGGGAATCCATCAAAATAATTCAACAAGCTGTAGAAAAAATTCCTGGAGGACCTTATGAAAATTTAGAAGTCCGACGCTTTAAGAAAGAAAATAATTCTGAATGGAATGATTTTGAGTATAAATTTCTTGGTAAAAAACCTTCGCCCAATTTTGAATTGTCAAGACAAGAGCTTTATGTAAGAGTAGAAGCCCCAAAAGGTGAATTAGGGATTTATCTAGTAGGAGATGATAGCCTTTTCCCCTGGAGATGGAAAATCCGTCCACCCGGGTTTATTAATTTGCAAATTCTTCCTCAGCTAGTTAAAAAAATGAAATTGGCTGATATCATGACGATATTAGGTAGTATAGATATCATTATGGGGGAAGTTGATCGTTGAAATGATAATAGATAGGGTAGAGGTAGAAACTATCAATTCTTTTTCGAAATTGGAATTATTAAAAGAAGTCTATGGACTGATATCGATTCTACCCATTTTGACCCTCCTTTTGGGAATAACAATAGAGGTACTCGTAATTGTGTGGTTAGAAAGAGAAATATCTGCGTCGATACAACAACGTATTGGTCCTGAATATGCTGGCCCCCTGGGCCTGCTTCAAGCTATAGCAGATGGGACTAAGCTACTTTTTAAAGAAGATATTCTGCCATCCCGAGGAGATATTTCTTTATTTAGCATTGGACCCTCTATAGCAGTCATATCAGTTTTATTAAGTTTTTTAGTTATCCCTTTGGGATATCATTTTGTTTTAGCCGATCTTAGTATTGGTGTTTTTTTATGGATTGCCATTTCAAGTATAGCTCCTATTGGTCTTCTTATGGCAGGATATAGCTCAAATAATAAATATTCTTTTTCAGGCGGTCTACGAGCTGCTGCTCAATCCATTAGTTATGAAATACCATTAACTTTTTGTGTGCTAGCAATATCTCTACGTGTGATTCGTTAAAATAGATCTTTTTCCTATAAAATCCATTAACTATTTATATTCCTTTTCTTATTTAGTATTTGGGTTGGTAAGTTAAACTAGATAGCTATATGAGTGAAACAAAACAGCTTATAAATTTGTAGTAAAAAGAAAAAATCTCATTTCCTACGTACAAGAAAAAAGTGGAAGTAAACATAAGCAGTGTAAACTCTTTATCCCAAGGTTGATATTTTTTAATTAGTCATCATATCTTGAAGCGGCCAAGAATAAAGGATTCACGATATGGAATTCCATTACTAGAATACTCCTAGTTATTACTATAACTTAATAATCCATAAGAAGAATCCACCAAAAGTTAGTGAAGGGTTAGGAACACTAAAGTACATAAAGGATTAGTAATGGAAAATCTAAAACATTAGAGATTTTTGCCCATAAAAGGAATCATAATAAGGACTTGCAATTTGTAGAAATTATCAAGTAGTACTTTCTTCGGATTCCGATCCAGAGTATGTTCCCATTCACTTGTTAAGGAAATGGCTATCAAGAACGAATTAACCCTTTATCCATTTTTTCTTTTTAAATACCCCCTCCCTGGGGAAAGAAGAATAGTAAAAAAGATATGGAGTGCACTAGAAAAAATTTTCATTATTTCCTTCCTCTATCCATATTCATGCAGAATTGCTCATGAACTAATACCCAACTCTTTCCATTTATTAATTGAATTCCTATAACAAGTAACAAGTGTTTTATTCCAAGATTAAGTTATTACTGAACAAAGAAAAATTTTCATTATATTATAAAGGATGAGATCAATTCGGAAGCGCTTTTTCTTATTCTAGCAGACGGAATTCCTTTGGTCTAATTTAGGACTTTCAAATCTATTTTATTTTATCTAATTCTATCTACGCCCCCGGGGCTAGGAACAAAACAGTCCTTTCCTTTTTCTGATCATAGAGAAGCCGTATGAAGCTAAGGTTTCATGTACGGTTTTGAAATAGCGGTGGGAACTGTGATGTTATCACCGACTATGATTATCTAACAGTTCAAGTACAGTTGATATAGTTGAAGCACAGTCAAAATACGGTTTTTTTGGATGGAATATTTGGCGTCAGCCTATAGGTTTTCTGGTTTTTTTAATTTCTTCTTTGGCAGAATGTGAAAGATTACCCTTTGATTTACCAGAAGCGGAGGAAGAATTAGTAGCAGGTTACCAAACTGAATATTCCGGTATCAAATATGGTTTATTTTATCTTGTTTCTTACCTAAATTTATTAGTTTCTTCTTTATTTGTAACAGTTCTCTACTTGGGCGGGTGGAATTTATCTATTCCCTATATATCCTTTTTTGATTTTTTCCAAATGAATAAAGCAGTTGGAATTTTGGAAATGACAATGGGTATATTTATTACATTAACTAAAGCTTATTTATTTCTCTTCATTTCTATCACAATAAGATGGACTTTACCGAGGATGAGAATGGATCAGTTATTAAATCTTGGATGGAAATTTCTTTTACCTATTTCCCTGGGCAATCTCTTATTAACAACCTCTTCTCAACTTGTTTCACTATAAATAAGATAATACAATAATAGTAAGAATATTTTCAACACAAAAGCTCTCTCAAACAAGAGAAAGAAACATATCTTTTTCATAGATATTTAGAATGAATATGTTCCCTATGGTAACTGGGTTCATGAGTTATGGTCAACAAACAATACGTGCTACAAGGTACATAGGTCAAAGTTTCATAACTACCTTATCCCACACAAATCGTTTACCTATAACGATTCACTACCCTTATGAAAAATCAATTACACCAGAGCGTTTCCGAGGGCGAATCCACTTTGAATTTGATAAATGTATTGCTTGTGAAGTATGTGTTCGCGTATGTCCGATAGATTTACCCGTTGTGGATTGGAGATTTGAAAAGGATATTAAAAGAAAACAATTGCTTAATTATAGTATTGATTTCGGAGTTTGTATATTTTGTGGCAATTGTGTTGAGTACTGTCCAACAAGCTGTTTATCAATGACTGAAGAATATGAACTTTCTACCTATGATCGTCATGAATTGAATTACAATCAAATTGCTTTAAGTCGGTTACCAATCTCCATAATGGGAGATTACACAATTCAAACAATTAGGAATTCGTCTGAAAGTAAAATAAACAAAGAAAAATCTTCGAATTCAAGAACGATTACTGATTACTAAACTTTGATTTTGTCTTTCTGTTATAAAAATCTAATAATTCTTTATTAAACTTTAAAATTAAACTATAAAGAAAAACGAAAAACTACTGCTTATTGGAAATTATTTCTTATTTTAAATCAGACTAGATTTTCGTGATATAATATAATTTATAACTATAAGTTTATACACAAAAAAATACCCTAATCCTTTTTTCCTTCCTTGAATCCTTTAGTTTTAGTCAGTTCATGAAAAATTTTATACTATTAATTTCTTTTTATCCATAATGGATTTACCTGGACCAATACATGAGATTCTTATGCTATTTGGGGGATTTGTTCTTCTACTAGGGGGTCTAGGAGTAGTATTACTTACCAACCCCATTTATTCTGCCTTTTCGCTGGGATTAGTTCTTGTTTGTATATCCTTATTCTATTTTTTATTAAATTCCTACTTTGTAGCTGTCGCACAACTTCTTATTTATGTGGGAGCCATAAATGTCTTGATCATATTCGCTGTAATGTTCGTAAATGGCTCAGAATGGTCTAAAGATAAGAATTATTGGACTATTGGAGATGGGTTCACTTCACTCGTTTGTATAACTATTGTTTTTTCACTAATGACTACTATCCCAGATACGTCGTGGTATGGAATTCTTTGGACTACAAGATCAAACCAAATAGTAGAACAGGGTCTCATAAATAATGTTCAACAAATTGGAATTCATTTAGCAACCGATTTTTATCTTCCGTTTGAACTCATTTCCATAATTCTTCTAGTTTCTTTAATAGGTGCAATTACTATGGCTCGGCAATAAGAAAACTTAGAAAAAGTACAAATTATAAGAATTGCAAATCTAAAATAAATAACTAAAGAATCACAATTTTGATTTAGTAAAATCCATCTACTGCCAACAAATACCTCCTTTTTTTTTTTTTTTTTTTTCTTTTGTTGTGTAATTGTTCTATTGTAATTAATTGAATCGGTTCAATTCTTGCCCTCATATTGAAATGAATCGAGATTGATAAGGAGTTAGTTAATGATGTTTGAGCATGTACTTTTTTTGAGTGTCTATTTATTTTCGATTGGTATCTATGGATTGATCACAAGCCGAAACATGGTTAGAGCTCTAATATGTCTTGAACTTATACTGAATTCAATTAATCTAAATCTCGTAACATTTTCTGATCTATTTGATAGTCGCCAATTAAAAGGAGATATTTTCGCAATTTTTGTTATAGCCCTTGCAGCTGCTGAAGCCGCTATTGGACTATCCATTCTTTCTTCCATCCATCGTAATAGGAAATCCACTCGTATCAATCAATCTAATTTATTGAATAATTAGACTTTTGAATAATTAGACATAGAATCCTCTAAACAAAGGCGCACATATTAAAATAAATAGAAATCAATACTATTTTCTTAGTATTATTTGAGAATATCCATTTTTTTTAGTAGATTATTGCATAGTATTCTTTTTCACTTAAATGAATTTTTGTATTTGTAATTCATTGATATTGCAATTTGAATATTGCAATAATTTATATTGAAAAGACGATAGCCAATTTATTGGCTAATTCGAATTCGTCTGTACAATTCGTAAAATTCTTTCTTATTTCTTATTTATTGTTGAAATCCAAAATTAAAGTCTCTTGGCTCTCTTCACGCTTTCTCACAAACAGATTAAAAAATAGATTTTTTTTTTTGAAGTTTGGATAAACCATTGCTTCGTCTGGTGTCTACAATACATATGACTCATTATAGTACTAATTTCATTTTTACCAGATCGAAAAATTTTATGTTGAAAAGAAAAATTTATAGATCCAATGTCACATTCCGTAAAAATTTACGATACATGTATAGGATGCACTCAATGTGTACGAGCTTGTCCAACAGATGTATTAGAAATGATACCCTGGGATGGATGTAAAGCCAAGCAAATTGCTTCCGCGCCGAGAACCGAAGATTGTGTGGGTTGTAAGAGATGTGAATCTGCCTGCCCGACAGATTTTTTAAGTGTCCGCGTTTATTTAGGGCCTGAAACAACACGTAGCATGGCTCTATCTTATTGATACGTTACAAAAAACTTCACTCGAATCGTCTGATTCCTCTTTACCGAAGAAGCCTGTGCTCGAAATAATCGAGCACGGGCTTTTCTGGTCAAAACGTATCTTGTCTTTATCACTTTATCATGAGTTATTTTCCTTGGTTAACAATACTTGTTGTTTTGCCGATATTTGCAGGTTCATTAATTTTCTTTTTACCTCATAAGGGAAACAAAGTCGTTAGGTGGTATACTATATCTATTTGTTTATTAGAATTCCTTCTAATGACTTATGCGTTCTGTTATCATTTCCAACTGGAGGATCCCTTAATCCAATTAAAGGAGGATTATAAATGGATAGATGTCTTCGATTTCCACTGGAGATTGGGAATCGATGGACTTTCATTAGGATCTATTTTATTGACAGGATTTATCACTACTTTAGCTACTTTAGCAGCTTGGCCAATTACACGGAATTCGCGATTATTCTATTTCCTGATGCTCGCAATGTATAGTGGTCAAATAGGATTATTTTCTTCGCGAGACCTTTTACTTTTTTTTATCATGTGGGAGTTAGAATTAATTCCTGTTTACTTACTTTTATCCATGGGGGGGGGAAGAGGCGTCTATATTCAGCTACAAAGTTTATTTTGTATACTGCAGGCGGTTCCATTTTTTTCTTAATCGGAGTTCTGGGTATGGGCTTATATGGTTCCAACGAACCAGGATTAGATTTGGAAAGATTAATTAATCAATCATACCCTGCAACCTTGGAAATACTTTTATATTTTGGCTTCCTTATTGCTTATGCTGTCAAATTGCCGATTATACCCCTACATACGTGGTTACCAGATACCCATGGGGAAGCACATTATAGTACATGTATGCTTTTAGCGGGAATATTATTAAAGATGGGAGCATATGGATTGATTCGGATCAACATGGAATTGTTACCTCATGCTCATTATCTATTTTCGCCCTGGTTAGTAATAATAGGAGCGATCCAAATAATCTATGCAGCTTCAACTTCTCTTGGTCAACGAAATTTCAAAAAAAGAATAGCTTATTCCTCTGTATCTCACATGGGTTTCATAATTATAGGAATTGGTTCCATAACCAACATTGGACTCAATGGAGCTATTTTACAAATATTATCCCATGGATTTATTGGTGCTACACTTTTTTTCTTGGCAGGAACCGCTTCTGATAGAATGCGTCTTGTTTATCTCGAAGAACTGGGGGGAATATCTATCCCAATGCCTAAAATTTTTACCATGTTTAGTAGCTTTTCAATGGCTTCTCTTGCCTTACCAGGAATGAGTGGTTTTGTCGCAGAATTAGTAGTATTTTTTGGACTAATTACTAGTCCAAAATTTCTGTTAATGCCAAAAACACTAATTACTTTTGTAATGGCAATTGGAATGATATTAACTCCTATTTATTTATTATCTATGTTACGCCAGATGTTCTATGGATACAAGCTATTTAATGTTCCAAACGCAAATTTTGTGGATTCTGGACCACGAGAACTCTTTATTTTAATCTGTATCTTTTTACCAGTAATAGGAATTGGTATTTATCCAGATTTTGTTCTCTCCCTATCCGTTGACAGGGTAGAGGCTCTCTTATCCAATTATTATCCTAAATAGGTTTGCTTTTTTTTACTCGTCTGCTCTATTAATGCAGAAATAAGTAAAAAAGTATATAATGCAGAAATAAGTAAAAAAGTATAATTAGATCTATCTCGAATTTTTGAGAACCCTTTGATAAGGCGTTCAAGGGGTTCTCAAATAAAACATAAAAGTAAAAACCTTCATTTCATGAAGGTTTTATTTTATGTAATCATTTAGGTGTTAATGTAAACGAACCATAACTATGTAAGCCTATTCCTAATAGATTTATACCAAAATAACAAATCCAAATTATAAGAAATCCTATCAAAGCTATAAGTGCAGAATTCGTACCCTTCCAATTTGGATTTGTTCTACTATGTAAATAAATTGCGAATATGGTCCAAGTAATAAATGCCCAAGTTTCCTTAGGATCCCAATTCCAATAGGATCCCCAGGCCTCATTAGCCCATACTGCTCCACAAAGAATACCTACGGTTAAAAGGGTAAATCCTAGGCTAATGACACGATAACTCCAAGAATCCAAACGCTCCGTTAATTGATATTTGTAATAATTTGGAAATGAAGGGACAGAGGTTCTTTTTAAAGCACTTCTTTTTGCATAAAAATATTTAATATCACTAAAGAAAAATGTTTTATTTAAAACATTTTTTTTCTTTTTAGAAAAGAAATGGAAATTATTTCGAAATCTAATGATTAGAATAGCGGCAGATAATAAGGATCCGCACAAAAGAGTTGCATAGCTTAATAACATCATACTGACATGCATCATTAACCACTGAGATTGTAGAGCAGGTACTAGTATCGTGGATTGATGCATTTCAGTTAAAAGACCCGATGTGGCAAAGCCTTGCGTTAAAATAGTACTTGGCGTAGTTATTGTGCTTAAATCATTTTTAGAGTTCTGTATTTTAGGAATGGTATGAAGAATATACAGGGCCCATGAAAGGAAGATCAATGACTCATATAAATTACTTAATGGAAAATGTCCCGAGGAAGCCCAACGAGAAACTAAGAATCCTGTTATAGAGAAAAAAGTAACTATCATTCCTTTTTCTGACGAATCGCGTAATCCTCCAAGTTCACGAACTAATAAGGTTATAAAATGAATCGTAATCACAATTGAAATCGTTGAGAAAGAGATATGAGTTAGTATATGTTCTAAAGTTGCAAATAGCATAAGGGGAAGGTCCCATTACAAAATTGTAAATTTCGAATTGATTTCTAATCTATTGTATTCTTTTTCAAGAATGCCGCCACTCGGATTCGAACCGAGATGCTTGAGCACTGCTTCCTAAGAGCAGCGTGTCTACCAATTTCACCATGGCGGCTAACTTCAAATAATAGGTAACTTAAAAGAATAATAGCTATTATCTTGGGAATCGTCGATATTGGGAAAGTCCATAAAATTTAGGAACATTAGAGTTTTCATTAAAATAGACTTCGTTTGGTAGTATCGTTTCCATTTTTTTTTTTTACAATAAACTCTTGCTTTGCCCAATAGAAACACAAACACTGCTTGAAAGAGTTGGAACTTCTTTTTTCTAACTTGCAATTATAGAACTAATTTTTTCTAATTAATTTCCCCTTTACATTTTGAAAATTCTTTCAATACAATGAAAAAAATCCAAAAGGGTTTCTATTTAATGATGAAATTAAAATAAAATGGATAAATAGAAAAGGCTTTTTGGATTTTTTAAAAATTTCTAGAATGAAAGTCTTTATGCTCTTATTAATAAGATTTACTAACCTTATGATTTTGGAGAAGATAGGTGGAAGTTGTAAGTCCTATTGTAAGAATACTCCACTTTTCATAATTTTCCTAATAGAATATGAGGATTCTATTAGGAAAATTATGAAAAGTTCATTGATAGGAAAAGAATACTTAGCACACAGTATACCAAACAAAACTTTTTTTTTCTTGTATATATAAGATAAGAGGGGTTTTTTGTTCTAAGAATATTGTACCGAGTAATTCGACACATAAAAGTACATTCAAAGAAGAATCCAAATTATTAAATAATTGGAATTCTTTTTTGATAAGTCAATTCATATTATTCCAAAATCTTATTATTTGTTTGTTGCCCAGAAAAACCCTTTGGTTTTGGATGCTCATTACCGCTCGAAAATGATCTTGATTTTACTAAAGAATAAGATTGTACTATGGAAAAATAAGTCTTTTTCTTCCAAATATTTTTACGAATACGCTTTTTTGACATTGAAGTACGTTTTTTTGGAACTGCCATTCAAAAAGGAAATTACTTTTTTCTAGTTGTATGTGAAAGACATCTATTGCTGCAAATCAATCCTTCTTTCTTCTTTTTATTAGTATTTATACTTAGATACTGAAAGATACTTAAATTTTGAATTATTTTTTACTTCATTTTGTCTAATGCGGATAAGACAACAAGAATTTTTTAACATTTTTTCTTTATATATTTTATACTTTTTTTTTAATAATATAGAATATATAGAAGGGTTTCTCATTTAAATCTATTTATATCTATTTATATATCAAGTATACTCCATATATAGATATATGGTATGGAAGCCTATCCCCCATATAAGATAAGACGGGGGGATAAAAAGAAGGGAAAATGAAAATAGTTAATTAAGTTCAGAATGGTATTCCATAAAGGAAAGGAATTCCAATCAAAACAAAAAATACTGAGTCTCTTAAACAAGACATTCTAAAACTTAGGTAATTTATAGTCATTAGAATTTTAGTTCTATATGAAGTAAGGACTATTCGATAATTTCTTATAAACATAGGTTTTCATTGGAATTCACTCAATCAGTTAATTATGGAACAAGAGAGCTGTTTCATCTTTGTTTTAAAGAAATATAAAAATGAATTATGAATAGAAAGTAAAATGATTCCACTTTTTTTTTTTTATTTTTATAAATATCTTTATTTAGTTAATAAAATAACTTCGTTACCTAGTTATTTTATTAACTTTTTTAATTTAACCAACTAAACCCATTCTTAATTTTTAATTATTTCAATGAGATAAATTTTGGAAAAATTAAGAATTTCAGTATTTTTTCTTATTCTTTTTATTTATTCTTTCAGAAAGAGATAAGAATTGGTTTGGTGAATCGGAAACAATTTTATAGAAAAATTGAAGTAAAAATTGAAGTAAAAATTGCAATTTCTTTTCTTATGGAACATACATATCAATATGCATGGGTAATCCCTCTTCTCCCACTTCCAGTTATTATGTCAATGGGATTTGGCCTTATTCTTATTCCGACAGCAACAAAAAATCTTCGTCGCATATGGGCTTTTCCTAGTGTTTTACTCTTAAGTATAGCTATGGTATTCTCAGTTCAACTGTCTATTCAACAAATAAATGGAAGTTCGATCTATCAATATCTATGGTCTTGGACCGTCAATAATGATTTTTCTTTAGAATTTGGATACTTGATTGACCCACTTACTTCTATTATGTTAATACTAATTACTACTGTAGGAATCCTGGTTCTTATTTATAGTGATGGTTATATGTCTCACGATGAAGGATATTTGAGATTTTTTGTTTATATAAGTTTTTTCAATACTTCCATGTTGGGATTGGTTACTAGCTCCAATTTGATACAAATTTATTTTTTTTGGGAACTCGTGGGAATGTGTTCTTATTTATTGATAGGCTTTTGGTTTACACGACCAATCGCAGCGAGTGCTTGTCAAAAAGCTTTTGTAACTAATCGTGTAGGGGATTTTGGTCTATTATTAGGAATTTTAGGTTTTTTTTGGATAACAGGTAGTTTAGAGTTTAGGGATTTGTTCAAAATAGCTAATAACTGGATTCCTAATAATGGAATTAACTCTTTACTTACTACTTTGTGTGCTTTTTTATTATTCCTTGGTGCAGTTGCGAAATCCGCACAATTCCCTCTTCACGTATGGTTACCCGATGCTATGGAAGGGCCCACTCCTATTTCGGCTCTTATACACGCAGCAACTATGGTTGCTGCGGGAATTTTTCTTCTAGCTCGACTTCTTCCTCTTTTCATATCTTTACCTTTGATAATGAGTTTTATTTCTTTAGTAGGTACAATAACACTATTCTTAGGAGCTACTTTAGCTCTTGCTCAGAGAGATATTAAAAGAAGCTTAGCCTATTCTACAATGTCTCAATTGGGTTATATGATGTTAGCTCTAGGTATAGGTTCTTATCAAGCTGCTTTATTCCATTTGATCACTCATGCTTATTCAAAAGCTTTATTGTTCTTGGGATCCGGATCCGTTATTCATTCAATGGAACCTCTTGTTGGATATTCACCAGATAAAAGTCAAAATATGGTTCTTATGGGCGGTTTAAGAAAATACATTCCAATCACAAGAACTACTTTTTTATGGGGTACACTTTCTCTTTGTGGTATTCCACCTCTTGCTTGCTTCTGGTCCAAAGATGAAATCCTTAGTAATAGTTGGTTGTATTCGCCCTTTTTTGGAATAATAGCCTCCTTTACTGCAGGATTAACTGCCTTTTATATGTTTCGGATATATTTACTTACATTTGATGGGTATTTGCGTGTTCATTTTCAAAATTACAGTAGCACTAAAGAGAGTTCCTTGTATTCAATATCCTTATGGGGAAAAAGGATACCCAAAGGAGTGAATAGGGATTTCGTTTTATCAACAACGAAGAGTGGAGTTTCTTTTTTTTCACAAAATATACCAAAAATTCAAGGTAATACAAGAAATAGGATAGGATCCTTTACTACGTCTTTTGGGGCTAAAAAAACTTTTGCCTATCCGCATGAAACGGGAAATACTATGTTATTTCCTCTTCTTATATTACTACTTTTCACTTTGTTCATTGGATTCATAGGAATCTCTTTTGATAATGGAGGAATTGGTAATGGAATAGCAGAGTTAACCATATTATCAAAGTGGTTAACTCCCTCAATAAACTTTACCCAGGAAAGTTCTAATTCTTTTGTAAATTCATATGAATTTATTACTAATGCAATTTCTTCTGTAAGTCTAGCTATCTTTGGTTTATTCATAGCATATATCTTCTATGGATCCGCTTATTCTTTTTTTCAGAATTTGGATTTAATAAACTCTTTTTACAAAGGAAATCCTAAAAAAGAATTTTTAGATCAAGTAAAAAAAAATATATACAGTTGGTCATATAATCGTGGTTATATAGATATTTTCTATACTAGGGTCTTTACCCTCGGTATAAGAGGGTTAACCGAACTCACGGAGTTTTTTGATAAGGGTGTTATTGATGGAATTACCAATGGAGTGGGTCTTGCTAGTTTTTGTATAGGAGAGGAAATTAAATATGTAGGGGGAGGTCGAATCTCGTCTTATTTATTCTTTTTTTTATGTTATGTATCTGTGTTTTTATTCTTTTTTCTTTCTTAAGTTAAGGAATTTACAACAAGTCTCTTGCAAAAATAACTATCCTATCCCCTTTCTACAATCTCTCTATATCCTTGTTACATAAGGTAAGTATTGTATAATAGTTCGGTTTTCCGCGATTTTTTCCATTCCTCTGTGTAAATACCCTAATATGGGTTCACAATCAATAACATCCTCACCATCGAGAGTAACGATCAGTCGAAGAACACCATGCATTGATGGGTGTTGAGGGCCCATATTGACTATCATGAGATCTTTTCTTGTAAGCGGTAGACTCATATCCTTTCTT